>NC_051157.2:118660616-118696298 GCF_013339745.2 Dermacentor silvarum | reverse complement strand
GGCCTTCGTCCTGCAGTGAACATAAACATAGGCTGATGATGATGATGATAAATATTGGAGCACGTAAATCTAAACCGGGTTACCAAGATTTCTAACTTGGAGCTTTCTTTCTTTCTTAAGAAAGTAATCCAGCGTTCCTTTTTTTTTTATGACGAGACCACAGAAAGACATGACGGGACGGGCGCTGACTGCAAGTGTGTTTGCTCGAACAGAAACACGTTATATTTATCAAGAATGAAGGCACTCGTCAGCGCGCGTCTTGTCGTGTTTTTCTGCGTTCTCGTCAAAAAAGGTAGCGCTGGATTACTTCCTTAAGAAAGCAATATAGTATCACCAATTAGCCCCGCAATATATTTTGTTAGCTTGAAGCTATTATTTTTTTTAGTACAGAAAGCATGCATACTGCATTGAAATCACCTTAGCACGTCGCCTTCACCTGATATTTTGCTCATCTCATCGAATGCCTTGACAACCTGATGTACAAAAACAGTGCAAGACGTTTTTTAGCGACTGCCCTACCTATACGCTTGAGAGTGGCACTTGCGCTCATCACTAGCACGTATCAACAAGCAAATTATATGGTGGAGCTTACGAAGCTAAATTATATGGCGGAAAATAGAATCACCGATAGTAAAACCTGATTATACCAACTCACATGTACAGTAAAACATGCTCTTTATCGAACAGGCTTAACATATTACTTGTAATATGCAAAATGCGTTCCCTAAAACAATTTACAAGTTGGCAGAAAATTACTCTGCACTGTCCCGTCTGCAGAAGAAAAAAGCTGCCAGCGGGAACTTTTCCGTAGCGTCTTTCCCAGTCCTGTATGTCGGACACGGCGGTGATTTAGTTGGGATCAGCTTCCGCCTGTCGACGAATGTCTAGCTTCACGATGGGCACGTACATAAGCCGTTCGATGGGTATGTCTGCCACCGACCAGCCGCCTTTGTGGAAGTGTAATGGCGCATCTATGTGTGTACCGCCATGGGTTGCCTCCGCGATGTTGTCAACCTGGACCTTGTAAAAACGAAAAATCATTACGTGAACAAAGCACAAAAAAGAAAGCGAGTACCCTCGCGATGTTGCAAACTCCATAAACTTAGATCTATAATATGCGCTACAGGCAAACGTCTGATTTATACCATTATTCTTACGCCTGTCCTTATTGCAGGCACAGCTCTTAACAACGCCCAGAATGGTGGTCGCATTCGTAAGAGATTATAGGCAACCAGAGATGGAAACTTGGTGTACGCACAGCAGTGTGACATACCCTTGTGAGCGGAAGAAACAGTTTTCAGCAGCGCATGCTGCAATTTGGCGTCGGCAATTCCAGTGATCATCTATAGGCACATGGACCCATCTTCTGACTCGACTGGGACTCAACTGGACGCCAGCGTGCTAGCACATAGGAGCGTATGCGCACCTAGGAGCCTCCATGGTCATGCACAGAGCTTGGGGGCGGGCATTGGGCTCAAGCAAACATTGATACAGGTGCGCGTCTGTTATCGCGTGAACCTTCGTTACAACTTGTAGCCTTGCGACGGGACAGCGGCAGAACATTTCAGCTGCACACATGAATTGCCTTAGCGCCTCCTGGACAACGCTGGTTCAACACATAACAGTGCACATGAACGCACGTGAGGCCAGAGGTGCGTACAAAGAGGCGTTTGATGACAAGCTGTCGACTAGAAGGTGGTTACAGAACAGTAAGCGCAACGCGAGTTTCTCGTTATACAGGACTGCTGCGTTTCGTTTTGTTCATCGCCAAGTTCCTCTGATAAGTTTCCATTTTTTAGAAGTTGTGGAAAAGAAAGATGCATATTTCTGCAGCCCTTGTAGGGAGCCCGGCTCAGCATCTGAAGGGCGGGGAATGGGGGGCAGAAGGTAGGAAAAGCGGAAAAAGCTGCGAAGCATCTTATGGTCGGGGCTATGTCACTCCCTCCCTCCCTCCGCCGTGCGTTGTCCACACCCCTACTGCGCATGCACATCCTCCTCCCACGCCTCGTCTCTCCTTGTCTCATCTCCTCTCCTCTCGGCATTCCCCCTCTCCTCTCCGACGCTCCTCTCCTGTCCGGATTGCGCAACGAATGGCAACACCTGCGGCTCCGCGTGCGATAATGCGAAGCAGCTTAGGTTAGAGGCTCGACGGTAGGCGCCCCAGGGCACCGGCAACAGTCACCAAGGCCGCGCGCGTTCGGTGCGAACGCGGGCAAAACGCCGACGGCGTCGACAACAGTTCTACGCGTTGCTGGTGCTGCTGCATGTCCAAGTTTATACAGCTGATAAAACTACCTTGAGCCGACCCCATGGCTGCTCCGCATACTACTGAGGGTTCCCCTACGGGAAGATGGCGTAATTTTTTTTCTTCTAAACCTTGCCGCTTAAGTGTAGCGTGTTCAATCTTCTTTAATGTTATCGCACCTGAACCGACGTGCCCGACAGACAGAATGCCTTTAGACCTTACGTGAATGCCTGAAGCTGCACTGAAGTAGGCAAGTCCCCGTAGTAATGTACTGCAATGGCATTGGGGCTCGGTGTGAACTTTGTACCTCTATTCAAGTAGTTATTTTCATTTAAATTTGTCACTTCTACATCTCCACCGAAATGACATACAGACTCAGCACACGCAATGCGCCAAAAGTTCTTACATTTGGTACATAATATAAACGGGTACCTTAATTTATTGCAATACTTAAAAGACATAGTTGTGTGATAGTAAAGAAGAAACAGATTAGAAAAATTAATTCTCGAACATCCTTCCTTGTAATTTACTGAACTTACTTTCTGTATGAAATAGTAATATTCGGATTGAAATTCAAACTATGTACATGGATAGACATTATCACTCTCAGACTCCCCGCTCCATGTAGGCTACATATATTTAACAGAAAAGTGTAGCCTTATAGAACTCTTTAAAAGCAGTAGTTTCGCTACAGCCTAGTATAAGACCTTACTGTTATAATTTGAGGTGGTTCGCTATACTATTTGAACATATTTGATTCCGAAAGTATTGGTGCATCATGTTTATTTCGTTTTTTGTGTGTGTGTGTGTATTATCAAGGGGAGGTTGCGCTGTGGTCAGTGTCACAAGTTTCGTGAACTTGAGTCAAAGAGTTACATTTTTTTCCATGGTACTGTAAACATCCGAGCACCTACCTGCCCGACATTACCGCAGCGCAGCATCTGAGATGACCTTCAGATTTGGAGTCTCCCTACATCATTTGTTTAATTCAGCTTTTAGGTACTTTAGCCACAGGCGAAGAGGCAGTGGTTGTGTTAAGGACTTCTTGCTTGTCAGACTCGATTACTCGTTTTGAAAGTCTCTGGATTATTCAACTCCGAGGTCAGAACGTCTACAACAATTGATGTCACAAGCGAAAGGACACAGTGCCACCTACGAGATTTGAGCAATTTCACTTTCCATGTACATTTGCATTGCTGCAAAGTGGTATGCACGAATCTCTCCCCGCTCACATCAGGTGGACGCTCTGCACCGTTCGCGGCTGGCCATCGCTACCATCAACCAGCCGCGTCAAACCCGCCATTTCAGCCTCCCGCCACCATGGAGGCCGCCGTTGCTACCCTGCGCTGGCTGCGCCTACACTTGCTGCGGGACGAGGCCATGACGCCCCAGCCCGACCAGAGGCACCATCGCCATCACTACCTCAGTACATTGTCCTGGACACAATAGACACGTTGGGCTATTCCCTCTGATTTCGCCGAGGGGGAGAGGCAGCATGGGGTGCTGCCATCAAGAGCGGCCATCACCATCATGATGCCCGCTCCGGGGAATGCGCCCACGTCTGATAGGCGAGCTTGCCTGAAGAGCTGTAAAGCAGCCGCGGCAGTTGGTCGCTCGATACGGCCAATTAAAGGTGCTGCTCCATGATTGTCAGCCTGTGTCTGTCTGTGAGAGCCTCAGCTGGCCGTTGTGACGAGTATATATATACATATTGTTACGCGCGAAGGAGACCGTTTGTCACCCTTACGGATAAAGGGGATCGTTTATTGTAGGCCGCGATTGATGAGCTGGCTGATGAACCCAGAGTCGTCCTCTTCCTCTTTTCTAACTCGGGACCGAATGCACGTTCACCTGTCGTCGTTTTCCTCACTAAAGCGTCCGTGCGACATTCCTCTCGTCGCAGACGAAGCCCGCCGGGCGAGTCAATCCAGTTGTCTTGACGTGAACAATTTCAAGCGGGCTACATGGACCACTTGGGTCTTGGCAACTCTTCTACCACTCGCTGTGAGGCGAGCTATGGTATAAGTGACCTCCGTGAGTCTGTTAAGAATAACAAATGGTTCATCGTAGGTGGCCAAAAGCTTTTGGCATAACCCGCGTTTGCGTACAGGAGTCAACAGCCACACCAAATCACCAGAGCTATAGGTTACCGGACAGTGGCGAATGTGGTAGCGTGCTTTTGATCGGTCCTGCGATGACAAAATGCGTAAACAAGCAATACGACGCGCCTCTTCGGCAAGGCAGAAGGTCTTTGCAACAGTGGGATTTTCGTGACTAAAGAAAGAGAAAATAGTGCCGATTGTGTACCGGGGTGGCGGTGCGTGCAGCAGGAAGAAAGGGCTATAGCCGGTAGTCTCGTGCCTGGCGGTTTTGAACGCGTACGTGATAAAAGGCAGTACGTCATCCCAGTTCTTGTGGTCGGATGAAACATACGTAGATAGCATGTTTGTAAATGTTCGGCATGTGCGCTCCGTAAGGCCATTTGTTTGTGGATGGTATGGTGTCAAGTGCCGCAAGTGGGTTTCACACAAACGAAGGAGCTCCTCCACGACACCTGCTGTGAATTGTTGTCCACGTTCTCTGATGATCACGCGAGGCGGACCATGTTGCAGGATGACGTATTGCAGCAGGAACGTTGCAACGTCAGTGGCAGTTGCTGAGGGCATGGCCGCCGTTTCACAATAGCGTGTGAGGTAGTCGACGCAAACAATTATCCACCGATTTTCCTTGGCTGATTTTGGAAAAGGGCCCACGAAGTCAATGCACACTTGTTGGAAAGGCGTGCTTATAGGCGGGATTGGCTGCAGGAGACCAGCTGGAACAGTAGATGGACGTTTGTGGCTCTGACACTGCATACAGCTGGCCACATACGTTTCAACAGACTGTCACATTCCAGGCCAAAAAGTGTTCCTGAATCCGGTAGAGCGTCCTTGCCGAACCTAAATGGCCAGACGTAGGCTCGTCGTGGATAGCACTCAGGATCGCTATGCGAAGTCTCTCCGGCATCACTAGAAGAAAATGTGCGCCAGTGCCGCAAAACTTCTTATACAGGAGTCCATCACGTACGCGGAAATCGTGTGCTGTAGTAGAGGCGGTCGTAGCGGTGAAGAGCGGTGTTAATTTAGCGTCCTTTCGCTGTTCGGCTTTGAAACAGTCGAAGTTTGGAAAACGCGGCGACAGAGAAGCCACAAGGTGATCGAAGTAGTCGGCACACAGTCCGTAGTGCTAAGTGGCATACGCGAGAGGCAGTCCGCGTCAGCGTGTCGTCGACCACTCTTATAAGAGACACTGAAGCTGTATATTTGCAGTTGGAGCGCCCAGCGCGCAAGGCGGCCACAAGGGTCACGAAGATTTACAAGCCAACACAATGAGTGGTGCTCGGTGACAACTGTGAAGGGGCGTCCATACAGGTAAGAACGAAACCGCTGAACCGCAATTATTACAGCGAGGCATTCTTGCTCCTTGAGAGTAATTCTGCTCAGGCCTACTTAAGGATCGACTTGCATATGCGATCGCGTGTTCACGGTCGCCTTGGCTTTGAACTAGGACGGCACCAATACCTATGCCACTGGCATCCGAATGGAGTTCCGTCGGAGCTGAAGGATTGAAGTGTTGAAGAACTGGCCATGACGTCAGCAGAAACTTCAACTGACGAAAAGAAGAGTTTCACTCCGGAGTCCACTCAAAGGGGATGTCCTTGCGTAGCAGACATGTCAGCGGAAACGCGACGTCGGCAAACTTAGGAATAAAGTGGCGGAAGTAGCAACAAAGCCCCAGAAAACTACGGAGCTCCTTGACAGAGCGTGGTGCACTAAACGCTTCAACGGCTGCTGTCTTCTGGGGATCAGGGCGGAAGCCGTCCTTATCGACGAGACGCCCAAGCCGAAGGGTTTGGTGGTCTCCGAAGTGGCATTTCTTTGAGTTTAAAACTAGGCCAGCGTGTCTGATGCAGTTTAGGACGATATCCAGACGCGAGTTGTGTTCGCTGAAGGTGCGGCCAAAGATGACGACGTCGTCGAGGTAGCACATGCAGATGTACCATTTCAAGCCGCGCAGAATAGTGTCCATAAATCTCTCGAAAGGTGCCGGAGCATTACACAGTCTCAATGGCCTCACATTAAATTCAAAGAGCCCGTCAGAGGTTACAAAGCCAGTCTTTTCCTTGTCTTCAGGATGCATCGGAATTTGCCAGTAGCCGGATCGTAAGTCTACTGAGGAAAAGTAAGAGGCGGAATGAAGGCAGTCTATTGCGTCATCAATACGTGGTAGTGAATACGCGTCCTTTTTTGTTACAGCATTCAATCATTTCGTGCACTTTGTCGTTAATAATCTGGCGCTCTGATGGCGAAACGCGATATGGCTCTTGTCTAATCGGATTTGCCGAACCCGTGTTGCTGGTATGGCGTGTTCATGACGCGGTGATTGCAGGTATATTGTCCTTCTGCGCAAAGTCTAATACCGAGACGTGCTTTGAAAGCACACCGATTAACGTTCGGCGTTTACTCGTGCTGAGCGATTTATTTACCATCGCCAAAAGGGCAGTTTCCGAACAGTGGCCATCAGGTTCTTCCGGTACTTCTGTAAGTTCAGCCAACAATAAATACGCATGTTCCCGGTCGAAGGCTAATTTCAAGCCATCTGGTAGCACCACGGGCTCTGCAGAATAGTTCACGATCCACAAGCCAACGCGTCCGCCTTTGGCCGATACCACACAACGTGGAACCAACACATTCTTCTTCATACAGTTGATGTGCATCGGTTCTACGGTAGCATCGAAGCTGTCAAAATCGGCGCCGCAACAGACAACGGGAACACAAACGGTAGATGATGCAGGTACGACCATATCGCCACAAACACACAGTGTAGTTTCGTGATTCTGAAGGGTTCTCCAGGAGGCATGTCGGCATCCTACCACTTATGAATACCTTCCCTGTGCGGCAGTCGACAGTGGCACCACACTCCCGTAAGAAGTCCATGCCGAAAATAGCATCATGGGTCGACCGAGGAATAATTACAAACTCGGTCGTAATAACATGGCCTCCCAAAAACACGTCAACACTACACACACCAATAGGACGCAACGGCTCGCCACTCACTCCACAGAACCTTGAAGCATCGTCCCATTTCACCATGACCTTTCGCCCTAACACGTCTTTAAAGAGACACTCTTAACCGAAATTGTTGCGCCTGTGTCCACCAAAGCGATCGCAAGCACATTATCCACAAAAACGTGCACTTTGTTTTTAAGCATCAACACAGAAGGTATTTCTGTCAGTAGCACATCTCCAGCGAACTCACCTCGATCGGCCGCGCTAGCTAGTTTTCCGGTGACGAAGGGGACGTGGTGCGACGTAGCGGTGATGTAGAACGGGATGCACGAGGACGCGGTGGGGGCGTCAAACTCCTGTCAGATGCCCGGGAGCGATTCCAGGAGTTGCGCGGCCAAAACTCGTAGCCAGACGAAACGTGTGCTGGCCACGGGACACCATGGGGCTGTTAGGAGGTCCGTGAAAACTCTGAGGGCTGGCCATATCACGTGGTCATACGCTGGTTACAAAACCACGATTTATGACCCGGGACACCGCAAGAGTAACACATCGGAGGAGGTCGAAACCTTGGTTGTTAGTCGATGAAGTGAATATTGTCATTTTTTCTTGTGTATTCGGTTGGATCATGGCGGCTGTCATGACGATACATCGGGGGTCGAGAAGGCGTGTGCTGTGCGCGTCGGACATAGCGTGGAGTCGGAGAGCGTGTTGCAATCTGAGACTGTTGGGCTGCGCTGTACTCTACAGCCGCTCCGCTAACCATCGGTTGGCAAGGGGCCGAATGTGGTGGAGTCATACCCTCACGCAACGTGTACATGCCATGGTGGTCAGCTGTTGCACGCGACATCTCTTCGCGGCGGGAAAGTTCCTTGCGAACAATCTGTCAGATGGTCGAAGGAAGGTCGAGGCAAGGGCTCGTGTCCACACTGGCAACCATCGTAACGTTTGCCAACTGACCAAACTTTGGAGTAATCCGACGCATCTGGAGCGTTTCAAAAGTTCTGCAATGCCGAATGACGTCGAACACAGAACCTACGCTTTCTTTACCGATTGGAAAACTGTACACGTCCTCAGCCAATCCTTTCAGCTGTGAGCGGAGGAAGCGGGCAGAAAGGATGGAAAACGTTTAATTGGCAGAATTACAAACTGCGTTCATTGTCTGAGGCTGAAAAAACTCCGGCTCCTCGCTCTTCTCTCGCAAAACGTCCGACGGCTCTCAGGGTTGCTTGACCTCGTTTCTGAATAAAGCTATGTTTAGAGCTGAAGCTCACATCCCACCCCACCTAGAAGTCCAAGTCCACTTGGAAATGAAAAGCTACTCTCGCATTGACAGGTCATATAGTCTTGTAGATGGGTTGGCAGGGTGGGCTGTCTGACTGGGCACTGATCGTTCAGCGGCAAAGCAGATGCAGTTTCTGCACTACGTGACGCCGGGAGAGAAGTCTTCAAAGGTGAAGGCAAACACCAGGATGTCCTCCAAGTAGACCCTGTTGCCCGACCTTACAGGAGGTTGAAGGTCTTGCAGGACGAGCTGCATGGCACGTTGAAATGTTGAAGGAGCATTCCTGAGTTCAAATGGCATACGTGTCCACATGTATGTCCCACTGTGTGTGATGACGGTGGTTTTCTCCTGGTCTTCCTCTTTCACTCTGATTTGCCAGTATGCACAGCACAAATCCAAGACCGCAAACAGGAAGCTGCCAGCAAGGTCATCAAAAATGTTTCAGCCCGGGGAAGTGGCTGCAGGACATTCACTGTCATATGGTTCAGAGGTATATAATTCACGCGTAGCCTCTTTTTGTCGTTTTCAGTCACTACCACTGCTGCGAAGCCCCATGGGCCATAGGATGGTCGGATGGTGTCACTCTCAATCAGAGCCGCTGTCTGACGCTCGAGAAATTTTCTATGACTGGCTGTGTAACGGTACGGCTGTCGACCGTAGGGCTTGGCGTCAGGCACCAGCTTGATCTCGTGTTCGATGCCTTCATAGAGACCGATGTCTTCGGGGCTTGTGCTGAAAAGGCCAGCATGACGTTGCACAATGCGCTTCACGGCTGCTTGTTCTTCGGGATTGAGCTGAGCTTCGAGGCAGATGTCAGTCATGGGATCGTCCGGGACGTTAGCAAGTGGGTCTGAAGACAACGGGCTGGAGGAGCTTGTCTGGAGTGGGCTTGTGGGGCATGTTGTTTCCAGTTGAACTAGGGCCGCCTTGTTCAGCTGGCTCCACAAGGGTTCATTCTTGTTTGGCTCGTACTCGAATTGAAGTGGCTCTGCCGTGGGCTGCGAGGGATTAAAACGTGACAGTGCAGATGTTGTCAAAATTACTGCGTTTGACATTCTTAACAATAGTTTCTCTTTGCACTGCACGACAACGTTGGTAGATGGCTCGCAGATCACAGGCAGCTTCGGAGGTTTGAAGTGGAGTTCAGCTTGAGCTGCATAAAACCAATCCTCTCCCAGAATGAGGGGAAGGGTGTTCCGTTCAAGGAATGCTGCTTCGACAACTGCGGATAGAGGTCCAATATTGATCCTCAAAAAGACAGATCCTTCCACCATGACGGAGTTTCCGCCGATGACAAGCAAAGGTGGCTTGGTCCATGGTTCGATGTTGAGGTTTGATGCTCAGCTTGCTGCAAGAATAGTGACGTTTGAACCACTGTCTGGGAAAGCACTGATCTCTCCCAGTCCTTGGACTTGAGCAGCAACGACCGCACATCTGAACTTGGATCCATACAGGGTGTCATCGACACGGCCAACACAGGCTGTTGGTGCTTTGGGGACTGTCGGCTTGTTGTAACTAGAGGGTTGCTTTGATGTAGTACATTTACTTGCTAGGTGACCCTTCTCTTGACAGTTTTAGCACACCGCATCTTTCAAGTCTTGTCCTCTTCTGTATGCTGGGGCACCATACTTAGCTGAAGTGGCTTCGTACCTCGACTCTTGGTCCGCAGGTGGTAGCCTGTTAATACGAGGAGGCTGTGTCATGCCTGTGGTGTGCTGGGACGTAGATGGTCGAGCAGTCTGTGAGGAGTTCACAGTACTGTCAGTTCTGGCAGTAGCACTCTGGAGCTGGGGCGTCCCAGCTGTCTTGCGAATTGCTCTGCTGGCTGTGGAGAACTGATCAGGCTGGCGTGGTCCAATGCTCTATCCACTTCAGATATAATGCTGAGGAAGTCGTCCACGGTACAGGGTCGCTGAACAGCGATGGATGTGGCTACCTGGTCGTCACGAATGCCTTGAACGAGGTATTCGATGCGTTCCTTGTCAGTAATGAGAACTGGACAACGTGACATGATCTTGAGCTTTGCAAAGGTGTACTGCTGCAGGCTCTCTCCGGCTTTTTGTGTGAGGGCTGTGACCTTCTGCTGCCACTGTATCATGGAAAGTTGCTCGCCGAATTGTTCTTGGAGTCCGGCCTTCCAGATGGTCCTATGTGGTAAGCTGTCGCCTTGTTGAGGCATGCCAGTCTGCTGCGACTCCACGTAGCGTTCCTTGCGCGATGGCGAGGAGAGTTGGGTCTTCCCATCGTGCAAGTTGTTGAATGCGCTCGAGCTCTTCGATCCAGTGCTTGAAAGTAGGGGTGCCACTTCCGTTGAAAGTAGGCAGCGAAGCTGAGAGGTCTGGTAGCGTTGTCACGTGCAGTGGGTTCGCGTGACTTGCTATCGATTGTCATCATAATGGCCATGTTCTGGTGAAGAAAAGCTGCCATGCGCTGCATGTTCTCTGCTTGGTCTCACGTGAAGGTTGGCATGGCTGGGAATGACGACGTAGGCACTGGCATGGTCGGGAACGACGTTGAAATTTCGGGCACGCATGGCGCGGGTTCGAGGTTTGGCGGTGGGTCTTTCGCGGTATCAACCAAAAGTCGGTCGATAGGTTCCTCCTTGTTGCCTGTTGTGGAGAGGTTTCGGCGTTGCAGCTCAGTTTTAATCAATTGTGCATTCAACATGGCGCGGTCTTCTGCGGTGGCAACACGCCAGTTGATGAACGACATCATTGTTCACACGCCGCGCTGGGTAGGCTTAGGAATGTTTTGGCGTTCAACAGCGCTCAGTCGAGGGCACGGCGGCTTACTTGGCGGGCGAAGTGGCTGTGGCAGGTTGCGGATGTCGACTGCGCCACGTGTGAGCGGAGGAAGCGGGCACAAAGGGTGGAAAACGTTTAATTGGCAGAATTACAAACTGCGTTCATTGTCTGAGACTGAAAAACTCCGGCTCCTCGCTCTTCTCTCGCAAAAGGTCCGCAGGCTCTCAGGGTTGCTTGACCTCGTTTCTGAATAAAGCTATGTTTAGAGCTGAAGCTCACACAGCAAATGTCCAACTTTATCTTCTTCTGACATGCGAGCACTGAACACCTTGCACAGCTTTAAAACTTCTTCATATACGTGGTGCATGTCTCACCTAGTAGCTGCACCCGTTGCGACAATGTCTGCTCAGCACGGCTACTTTTTGGCGACTGAGTCCCCAAAACACGCCTTGAGCTCTTTAACAAAAAGTTCCCACGTCGAAAGCGCGTCCTCGTGGTTCTCGTACCACACGAGTGCGGTATTGGTCAAGGAGAACACCACATTGGTAACCTGAGCGGTTGAATCCCACCCGTTGGACTTGCTCACTCGTTTATATTGGACGAGCCACTCGTCGGAATCTTTTCCCGCTTTTCCTCATAAGGTGGGTGGAACTCGGACTGCTCGGCGCGGCCCTCGGAGCGGCTCCCTCTTTAAGCATGTCGAAGATGGTCCCGGCAGATGGCGGGAGGCCGGCAAGTCGATGGCTTTGACGAAGCTGCAGCAGTGATGGCTCCGTTGTTGTGAACGCTTACCCAGCACCTCCACTACTTTGTTACGCGCGAAGGAGACTGTTTGTCACCCTTACGGATGAAGGGGGCCGTTTATTTCAGATCGCGAAGGTGAGCGCAAGAGCGACCAGCTGGTTGATGAACCCAGAATCGTCCTCTTCCTCTTTTCTAACCCGGGAACGCAAGCACGTTCACCGGGCATCGTTTTCCTCACTAACGTGTCCGTGCAACAATATATATATTGTAATGAATGAGAGACACAAAGAGACAGCACCCGTCAATGGGCAGGCTGTTCTATATTCTCCTCGTCGTATTCTCTTCTAGCGCCCGCCTTGCGAGCGCCTGCGGCCAAGTCCACTACATCTTTACACTTCGTCTCTCATTCATTACAATGGCGCAGTCGACGAAAACCCAGCCTTAAGGCGCTCCAGCCTTAACTACCCTACTGCAGAGGAGTAGCGTCCCCCTGCATCTCGACGCCGTGGGGCCTCCCAGTGAGGGGACGCCGTCAACGCTTCCCTTGCCATGGACGCCGTACCTGGGACTACCTCGATCTCCTAGCCGCCAAGGCATGCCGTCCACGCTGCCTTGGACATGGATTCTCGCCGACCTGGTTGCCTCCTGCGGCCAGAGAACGCCGTCCACCTTTCCCATGCCCTGAATCTCTGCCCTAGAGCGCTGCACGGGCCGATTTTTTCAGCCCGGGCCCGGCCCGGGCCCGTTTTTACGTTGGGCGGCCCGCCCGAGCCCGATGAAAATTTTTATGGCGAGCTGCGGGCCCGGCCCGGGCCCGGAAATAATCTACGTTACCCGCCTGGCCCGGCCCGCCACCCCTTTACCTTAGGCCCGAGCCCGGCCCGAGCCCGACTCGAAACCGGCCCGAACCCGGTCCGAGACCGAAAAATAATGTTTTTCAGAGTTGAGACGCCCGAGAATAACTCGCTGCACGTTACATGCACACCACTAGAAAGCCCGAGCCCGGCCCGGGCCCGCGTCAAAAAACCCGAGCCCGGCCCGGGCCCGGGTCAAAAAGCACACGCCGTGCCCGAGCCCGGCCCGAGCCCGTGAAAAAATGTGGTTGATCCCTCTTATATAGGAATCGGTATAGAACACGAAAGTGAAACGTGTCTTCACAGAAGTAGTGTAATGTTTATTGCACATTGATATATAATGTCTATTGGTGTTTTGTGGCTAAAGCGCCCTTAGGCGTTGATGCACCCACGCTGATGCCTGGTGGCACGTCTCCTCCATCACGACTACCAACGTCGATGACCATGAGCAACCGTCGTGCATATGGAAGCTGCACTACGCTGCACACGCTAGCACAACGCGAAAGACGAAGCACGTAACTGACACACTAATACAACGCGCAAGACAAAGCACGTAACTGAATCGTCACCGAGTCAAATCAGCGCGTACAGCGCGTCGTAATTGCAGCCTCCGCGATCAACTTCAGAAACATTTGCAGAGCTAATTGCGGAGGCCACGCGAGTACGGTGAACGCCACCTAAGTGGCGTTGGTAGTGCTTCTTGATGCCAGCGTCCCTTCGAATGCTGGCATCGAGGCGTCGTAGTGCTGAGACCACCGAAGCGTTCACTGTCGGTGCGCGTTAGTGTCATAATGCAGTACTTCTCTTTTCTGCTCGTAGGCGGCGGCACCGCCCCGAGCAAGAGCGCGGGTACACGGAGGAGTGTTAGATATATAAGGCGCGTCTGTGTAGCTCTCTGCAAATGCGTTTGTGGCGCAATGGGTTAAACGCTCGGCGATCTATCGTCGCGGACCGAGAGGTCGTGGGTTCGATTTCCAAATTTTGCATGTTTGTGGAACTTTTTCTTCTGGTTTCTTTCTTGTATTATGTTCGTGTGACGTATTTCCGTGACGGAAATACGTCAGTGAAGTCTTGGTGGACCCCGGCATAAAACACTTTCGTGTTAAAAACTGTTCTACCCGGCCCGGCCCATGGGCCGGGCCGGGCTCGGGCTTTCGGGTAAGCCCGAGCCCGTGCAGTGCTCTACTCTGCCCCACGACATCATCTACCACTAAGCCAACAAGGGATGTCGTTCACGCTCCCCTGGAAATGCTTACGGCTCCAGTGAGTACCGCGGCCGCCACCAGCTCTGGCTCAACGAATGCAGTTCACGATCCCTTGGCGACTGGTCCGGCTGGCCCGAGTACTGCGGCCGCTGCCGCAGCCTCAGGGTGCTCGGATTCCGCCCCTGGCTCAACCGGCTGCTTAACTGACGTCATGCGAGCCATCTCGCTGCTGTCACAGCAGCTGGACTACATCGTTTCAGCCGCTTCTGTTAGTATCCCGCTTCCGATAGAACCACTTAGTAACCGCCCGCTCCGTTATGCCCTCCATGCTTCCTTGGTCGTAGAACCTGCTGCCGTGACAACCACAATGACCACACTCTCCGTGGACACCGGCCCTGGTTCCTCGTGCAGCTACACAGGCAGCCTGGCGGAGTTGAGCCGCTGCGAGCTTCCAGCAGTCGGCTTACGTAAAAATACCGCCTTTTCGCGGCTTTCAAGATGACGTCATCATTTGGGTTCACACTATCAATGCCTTGGGTGATCGGCATGCTTTACCAGACCACAAAAGATTGCTGGTTGCGGCCAAATGACTTTGCGGTGCCGCAAAGGCATGGGACACCTACGAAGGCGTCAAGCAGCGGTCCTGGCCTGAATGGAGTGAAGCGCTGATAGCTGCTTTCGGCCGCCATCCTTGTGCCTGCGTTGAGTCCCACCAGCCCATTTCTGTGCATGGCTCTCCTGCGACCTACCGCTTCGACGCTGCCGCAGGTGTGCCCTGCAGCAGCCCTCAGGCAAAGAGGTCCGCCGCAGACACCGGCTCACCCGGTGTCGCCGTCGGCTCTACCGAATACGGAAGGAAGCGCATGGCGACCATCTCTCGTACTTTGACATGGTCGTCTACGCCAGCCGAGATTCTGCGACTGCAACCGCACGTAGCTCAGGAGCAACACCAAATTGCCGCTGCCGACAAGGATTTGGCATATGGGATGACGGTCTGCCCTGCTGTAGACCCGGGTTGCCAGCTACTTTTTCCACCGTGGGTCTCAGAATCTGCTTCGACATCCTACACCATACCTTCACTGTCAGATCCTGAGATCTGACAGCGGTCAATACCGAGCGCCGCGGTCAAAGAAGTTGAGCAAAGCGCAATGCACGTGCTGAAACGCTGGAAGGGGAAAAGCCTGGCGACAAGCGATGGCTCTTTAGCATTGGAAAAAAACAGGATGGCAGTGTCGATGTACCACTGCGTGCGAGAGCTCAAAGTGAGAAGAAGCAGTTTACGATGTGATCCATCATCCGCGCGCAGCTGTTAGCCCGGATTTCTGTCGAGAGGAGGTTCTATAAACCGTCAGTGTTGCAGTATATTGTGCACGTGTTGCTGCTAGAGAACGCGTCGCGACAAAGTTGAATGTGTTGCGGCTTCCTGCTGCCCCCCAAAAGCGCACCTTTCACTGTTCACGTCATTGTTGCTTCGGCGAAACAAAGAACGTTGATTGGAACCGCCTTACTGCATAAATGGAGGCATCTCTAACAATAAAAATTTACGCGGAGCCATAGCTAACATTGTATAACTAGTAGCACTTTTGTTGCTTAATAACGAGGCTCACTGCATGTATTTTGTTTATATTTGTCGGAATGTTTTGTAGTACAGCTGCCCTCCGTTCAAAACGAGTATCTGCTAAAAACGAGTTCAAAACAAGTATGCCAATCATAAATAAAGCATTGCATACCCCCCTCAGCAGTTAGTGTGGTGGTTTTGCAATAGCTTCGCTGGACCTACACATTCGGAGGTTGATAACAACCAGGCGCGTAGCCAGGGGGGGGGGGGGGGGGGCTGATTGGAGCTTCAGCCCCCCCCCCCCCCCCGAAATTTTTTCGTGCTGGCATGCACCGCCGACCAAAACTACCACCGACGCCGGCAATCATTCTGGATTTTGTGTACAATGTCCTTTTCACGCTCGAAAAGACATTTCGGCATAAATGGAAGCGCGCGCTCGCAATCTCCCACACACACGAAAATACTAAATATCACCGTCACTGTCAGCTAGCAGCTGATAATTTTCTCCAAACATTTTCAGGAAGCGTGCCCAATGTGATTGATCAGCTGGACCAGGGCAGCCAAAGTAAAATATGAGAAAACAGAAGAAAGTGAACGGCCTATTATTGGGGATTTTTTTTTTGCGGGCGACAAAGTCTGGCTCTTGCTGAAAATACAGCCATTTTCAGAGTGTTTCTTCGCATGCGAGCTGATTATGGAGATACATATCTGAAGAACCATATGGAAAGTTGCCCCAGTATTGCCTCGTATTTAAGCCCAGACGCACAAAACCAAATTATAGAAATTTGTGGTGACATTATCAAAGAAAGCTTAGATTCAAAAGCAGGCTACTTCTCCATACTTCCTGACGAAACGACGGACATCGCTGGAATCGAACAGCCTACTGTTTCTGCAAGGTACCTAAACAAGTGTGCCAACGACATCAAGGGAGTGTTTTAGGTTTTAGCACCAGAATAGATGCCCATCTCTCACTGCGACAGCAGGTTCTATGTAAATGTGTAAATACTGCTGCAGCCTCTAGTCACCCTTCCAGTGACCACTGTCAGCGCAGAGAGAATATTTTTGTAACAAGAGTTTACTAAAAAATTACTTGCGCTCTACAATGTCTGTGGAACGCATGGTTAGGCTGGCGCTTCTATATACACCCACAGAGACGTCAGCATCAACGTGACCGCTTCGCTCAACTTTCCCATCGAGAGAAGTTTGTCCTTTAGATAGCGAAGCAGCAAAAATCAATGCAAGTAAAAAAGCACTGTTTCTTCAGGTCCATAAGTTCTTAATTATGAAAACGTATGACCGCTCATTAGCTATTAAAACCGCAGAAAATTTCGCCGTTTATTCTAGCAATTAGCATCATGATCACAATTATCACGCGAATACAAAAATTACGTAGATACCAATAACCAATTTTGACCGACCTTGCTCATTGAAAGCCCGGCCCACGCGGCGTTCGCCAAAAACACTCGGATATTGGGTAGTTTAACTTACCGCATCATCTGTGGGCTTCGTTTGTCTTTTTCTTTCCTTTTCAGCTACCTGCTTTTATTTCTTTTTTGAAACGAAGGAATACCCTCCTTTGATTTTGGGTGCAGAATAATTGTTGGCGTTGTGCAGGCAGTTAAATTACACATTTTCGTACTGATTTACGCATTATTCCTCTATTATTCTACCCACATTTCACTGTCGCGACCGCTGCATGGCCCAAGTACATATCGCGATTTCTGCGATCATAGTTATGTTCTTGCCAGGATCATCTGTCTTTCTGTGCTCAAAGTTTACTATCTGTGACTGAGCAACATGTTTATTAGTCGTATTTGACACATTATATACACTGACGTTTGCTTAAATACGTAGATTTATTGGAGACTCATACGTATTTTTAAAGATCTTACTGCGAGGTTTTGTGTACACAAGCAGTGAACTTTGTTTCCAGCGACTCTTTTATTGCCCTTTAGCGAGTTGTATCTTCGCATTTCTAATATATACTTTGCAGAACTCCCACTTTTTATTTGTACTCACTGCTGCGAGTATTAGCTCGGTGTAATTACAATACACGACGAATTACAGCTGCTCTTGCGCAATCGATTGCAAATAGAGATAGCGTCATTGAGGTTTCTTCCTGGCCGTTGCATATGTAGAAAAATGTAAACAAGGTTCTTGAACGACAAAGATTCATCAAAATATTTGTCCTCAACTTATTCATTTCATGGACTTTACGTTTTTCATATAAGCTGCATGCACTGCTTTGCTGGTTTCGAACTGATATTGACCCTTTTCGCTGCGATCCCGTGGGCGCTGCCATATTTGATCACGTAGTGACGCGTCCATTGCTTGCCTCAACTGCCTCCATTGCCTCCTTGTTTACAATGGAAGTGTATGACGCCGGCGCGGCTTAGAAAACCTCTGTTTTCGGAGATATCGTAGACGGCGACTAGGTGGATGACACGAAGCTTTGCTCACAGCTTCAGAGAACATGCAAAAGCGCTTTTGGAGCTGATTGAGCTATGTCCAAGCGGCGCAGGCAGTTTATACGGTGCTTCTTCTAAAAGCGGGGCTAAATATGCATTCCAAGCTTTGCGATTATGAATTCAGTCAGGATTAGTGTGTTTTGCTCTTTGTTCTTTATTCGCCAAATATCTTGAAGCAGTGGCTTGTCAGTTTCTGACTCAGTGAAGTTCCTCGGTGCGGCCACTATATGATTATTTTCTGCCTAATCGCTCGCGGGTGTGCTCAGTTCCGAATCTGATAGATTTGTTCTTGCTGCGCACAAGGCTTGAAACGTAGCTGTTTTGTACATTGTAATACCTTGTAGCAAATATATATTACAGCTAGTAACTCGCTTACTCTTGTGGACCATCACGAAACATTCAACTTCGACCATTCGTACGCCACAGGTGTAGTCCGTCATTTATTGTGCGTATACAGTGCGCATATATTCAAGTGTGCGCCCATTCACTTATTCTTGATACGTCGGTGATAGAGTGGGCGTAAGTTTTCCTGCCATTTGGGACAGATGTGTATAGATAACGTGCGCGAAACTTACTATGACAGGAAGCGGCGCTACTCCCTTTGTCATTGTTTAACTAGTGGTACTCACTCTTGCCGACGTTCTGGGGATGGAGCCCTTTCTTTGAAGGTTAGCGATACAAGGCTGGCGGATGAGCAAATTTCTGTATTCTCGAGGAAAGCTGTACATCACGAAGTGCCGGCAACGCGTTCGGACAGTTGCAGCTGCGGTCCGCGAACTTGGCCACACAGATTCATTCTATTCCTCAACATGCCAGTCCTATTTTTGCAGCCAACTACTGCACACGTCTTCAATCCACATGATTCAATCTAGCATGATTAGAGCACAGTGCGTTAGCGAAACTCAGTTGCATTTCCGACAGCTGATTGCACAGAAGCAAGGTAGAAGCGGTAATGGTTTCGTATTCGTGCGCGGTCGCTGAGGAGAGCTATGGCGCGCCGCCGTGAGCGCCATCTCTTTTCTCTAAAACAAACTACTCCGCAAAAAGGGTCAATAAAAAAGTCATACAATAGTCATAAAAACAGTCATACTAGTCATCAAAAATTTAGAGCAATGGGATGATGGAAAATAGGCCCTCACGTGATAGGCAAGTGGTAGATTTACTCGGCTCGCTGTGATTGCGTCTGCTCCGGGGGTTTCAGAATATGCACATAGTAGGCGTGGAAAACGCACGCCGAGGCTAGTGACGAAATTCAAGTGTGTGAAGCAGTCGAGTCTGTGTTATGTAACTCACTTATGTCAGTCAAGTAACGCACCGAACCACCGCGAGGCTCACTGCTTAAGCAGCGGACAGGCACCAATTGCTTTAGCGAACGAAGGCGTCGGGTAACCGGCATTGTGCCCAACAACCCGGAAGGGCTACCTCAAGGACAACTGGTTGAGTTTCGCGACGGTTTCAGGGAAACGAGCAAACATTTCGCCCTGCAAACGTGTGAAGGCAACCAAGCTTCCCTTCCAACAGCAATTCATCGCGTTTGGGGGCATCTTCTAAGACACAATTATATCTTTCGCCCCCGCAAACATGTGCAGGCGGTCAAGCGAGCGTCCAGGGTCCACAGCGCCTGCTTTCCCGTGTGAAAGAAATTTGTCCCATCTTGTGCCCAACGATGTACTGGCGAGCCGGGCACCCCGGCCATATTTAAGGCCGTGCCGGCCCATTGTTAGGGCAGACCGTCCTAGTCGACACTGTCGTTCTGCTCAATGCCTTCTCAAAAAAAAAAAACGCGACCATTCGGCGTTTAGATCGAGTGCAGGGTAATGTTATTAATTTCTTTCACAATGAAAGACGCCCAGAAGAACCTTCTACTAAGTAAACACGCGACAAATAACTTTCCCGCGAAACATCTCGTCTCAAAATCTATAGACCCTTTTCGCGGCGATCCCATGGGCGCTGCCATGTTTGGTCACGTGGTGACGCGTCCATTGCTTGCCTCAAATGCCTCCGTTGCCTCCTTGTTTATAATGGAAGTGTATGACGCCGGCGCGGCTTAGAAAACCTCTGTTTTCGGAGATATCGTAGACGGTGACTAAGTGGACGACACGAAGCTTTGATCACAGCTTAAGAGAACATACAAAAGCGCTTTCAGAGCTGATTAAGCTATGTCCAAACGGCACAAGTAGCGTATATACTGCTTGTTCTAAAATTGGGGCTTAATAAGTATTCCAAGCTATCCCAGCTTTCCGATTATGAATTCAGTCAGGATTAATCTGTCTTGCTCTTTGTTCTTTATTCGGCAAATATTTTGAAGCAGTGGCTTGTCAGTTTCTGACTCAGTGAAGTTCCTCGGTACGGCCACTATCTGATTATTTTCTGCCTAATCGCTCGCGGGTGTACCCAGTTCCGATAGTTTGTTCTTGCTGCGCACAATGCTTGAAACGTAGCTGTTTTGTACATTGTAATACCTTGTAGCAAATACATATTTTAGCTAGTAACTCGCTTACTCTTGTGGACCGTCACGAAACATTCAGCTTCGACCACTCGTGCGCCATAGGTGTAGTTCGTCATTTATTGTGCGTGTACAACGCGCATATAATCAAGTGTGCGCCCATTCACTTATTCTTGACATGTTGGCGAAAAAGTGGGTGTAAGTTTCCGTGCTGGTTGGGGTAGATGTGTGCAAATACTGTGCGCGAAACCTACTATGACAGAAGGCGGCGCTACTCCCGTTATCATTGTTTAACGAGTGGTACTCACTCTGGGGATGAAGCCTTCTTTGAAGGTTAGCGATACAAGGCTGGCGGATGAGCAAATTTCTGTATACTCGAGGAGACCCGTACATCACGAGTTGCCGGTAATACGTTCGGACAGTTGCAGCAGCGGTCCGCGAACTTGGCCACACAGATTCATTCTATTCCTTAACATGCCAGTCTCTATTTTTGCAGCCAACTACTGCACACGTCTTCAATCCACATGACTCAATCTAGCATGATTGGAGCACAGTGTGTTAGAGAAAACTCGGTTGCATTTCCTACAGCTGATCGCACAGAAGCAAGGTAGAAGCGGTAATGGTTTCGTATTCGTGCGCGGTCGCTGAGGAGAGGTATGGCGCGCCGCCGTGAGCGCTATCTCGTTTCTCTGAAACAAACTGCTCCGCGAAAGGGTCAATAACTTATCCTCACTTTGCATTACTTCGTATAACTTAGCATCACTTGGTATAGCCAGGACAACCTACGAACCGATCACCTCGCTGTGTCTTTAGCCTTGCGCCACTAGTGCAAGCTACCCCATTTTTTTTCTCATTTACTCTACTCACATTTGTTGCATTAAATCACCTTCCCGCTGAAGTTGCAATTTTCCGAAACCATAAGTACTTTCAGAATGCCTTAGCTAATATTCTATGAAAACATCTTATGAATAATACTCATGTCTGCACCAGCTTCTTTTTCTTAATACTTGTATCCTGTTTATTATCTTTCTTTTTTTCTTAATTTCCCAGTTAACATTTGTAAATATTATTAATTTTTGTTGCTGCTATTATAAATGTTATTAATTCGTCTGTGTATTAGGTATTTGTCATCACTATAATTGTTCTATTTTCTGATTGTGCATTTTTGGTTACCCCTCTCCTTTATAACGCTTAGTCCTTCAAGGTAACCCAAATAAATAATAAATAAAATAAAAAATTGATAAATAACGTTTTAATCGCATACTGCAAAACTAATACCAAGTAGCAGTGAAGTAATGTATACTTACCAAAGACTAACGCAATTTTTGATATGTTTGCCCTTAAAATGTGCTATAAGTTGCACTGGCGTTCCGATGAAAAGTTCCAGAAAGCATACATCTAAAAGTTGGCGGCAAAATTACCGGCAACGACAATGCCTTTTTTAGCAGCTTATGGGACAATAACTTCAAAAGCGGCTTTAGTTCTAACTTTCAAATTGTCTCAAGATATGTTGTACATGCGCACGAACATTTTCTTTAAATTACGTTCAACGAATCCCGTAATATTTCTTTCCGGTTTCGCCAGACGTAAGTAGTTGATCTCCTTAAATATGCGGCTACCCGCTTTTCCATAGACTCTGGTTACAATCTTTTCCCTTTATTGCTGCGGCAGTTTGCCGGACCTATCGAATAATCGTTTTTGATAACTTAGATCTGATTGCCGTTGACTAGGTTAACATGGCTGAGATGAGTACATCCTCACTACTGCCGAACAGCCACATTCATCGGACCATCTCGTTATGGGTTTAAAGTAAGCATATTAACCTGTTTTTACATGTGCTAGAGAGCATGTGAACCCAATGACTCGCCATCTCGCCCCTGCGAAAGCGGATGTCCAGCGAAGCTGTTCAAAACCACCACTACAATTGTTGACGGGTGTATGCAGTGTAAGGAACGAAACGACTGCGCGTCCGCCGGTTGCTATTTATTGAACCAACCGGCCTAGATGGCGCTAGCACGATCCCTCGCGTCACACGTTCTCTCCTTTTCGTCGTCTTCAGTTTTCATAACACTCCCGCGGCCGCGTTGCACGTGTGCGCCTCCAGGAGGTAAAGCCGCTGTATAGGACGTCGCACTTGCTGGCCGTTTGATAGTGGTATCAGGAACGACCATGCAATACCGTCCCTTCCTTGAAACGCCTTAACGACGCGGCCCATCTTGCATGCCATAGGCGGAGTTTTTATGTCCTCGACGACGGCAAGGTCGTCGGGCTTTAAATTCGATGACGGCACAGGCTTGCTGTGGTGAGCAGCGCGCAGGAAAAGAAGGTATTCCTTCTTCCACCGCTTCGAAAGCCTGCGAAGCAGCTGTTCCCGATGCCGAGCTTGTTGTCGAAGGTCAGGCACATCAGCAATAAGAGCAGGGTTTACTTGTTCTGTTGGCAAAGTGACGAGACGCTTGCCGACTAAGAAGTGTAAGGGCGTCAGAACGTCTGTCGATGTGACGTCATCCTCCAAGTAGGTGAGCGGACGGCAATTAACTGCGGCCTCAACTTCAGCAAGCACGGGGAGTAGCTCGTTGTAGCTCAAGCTGCTCCGTCCCAGGCAACGCTTTAGTGCATCCTTAATTGTGCTGATTACACGCTCCCAGAAGCCTCCCCACCACGGCGCACATTCAACAATAAAGCGCCATTGGATTCGGTGAGAGCTGGCATAGTCTTGAACGTTGTCTTCGAAAAGGGAGCACAAATGCTTGACGCAGCAGCGGAATCAGCGTTGTCAGAGCGCACGATAGCAGGAATTCCACGTCGTGCTGCAACGCGTCTGAAGGCTAGCAAAAACGCTTGCGGTGTCATATCTGTGGTCAGCTGCAGGTGTACTGCCCTCGTCACAGCACAAGAAAAAACAGCGATGTGCACTTTTACAGTAGATAGTAATTCAGCACGACAATAGAGTGACCCGCAGAAGTCAATTCCCACCACTTCAAACGGTGTTGCTTCACTAATTATTTCCCTTGGCAAGGGTGCTACAGGGGCAGCTTCGGGAAGTAGGCGCCGTCGGCGGCATGCTAAGCACGCTTTCAGAACGCGCTTCACTGTGCGACGCCCCTTGAGGATCCAAAAGCGTTCCCGAAGGTCCAGGAGGGTGAGTTGAACTCCTCCATGTAGGAGTCTTACGTGTGTTGCATCAACCAAGAGGTCGGTGAACCGGTGATATGCAGGAAGCAAGATCGGATGCTTCAATTCCTCTCGGTCGTTAAGCTGCTGCTGTCGGCCTCCTACACGAAGTAGCCTGTCATAGTCGAGAAACGGCTGTAGCGTCAGCACACTGGAGGTGTTGGGAACTCGTTGTCCTTACTCCAAGGCCGTGACTTCGATTGCGAATGCGGATTGTTGGACAAGCCTCAACCAATACATCTCCGCCTGGTGCAACTCTGACGCCGTAAGTGGTCCGGTACAAGATGGCGTGTTCTGCGAAGCGTTCCGACGAAACCGCATGATCCAAGCCGTTACTCGCAGTAATCGGGAGAGGCGTCCAAAGCTTGCAACCTCAAGCAGTGGCTCGTGTGGGGGCAAAGGGGGTGCCACTACTACGGTGGGGCAAGCGGCTATCTCTTCACTGGTCTCGCTAGAAAGGGCCTCCGGTGAAGGAGCAGAACAAATCTTCGCAGGCCATTGCAAATAGAGCTGCGACAACCACGTTGGACCGGTCCACCAGAAAAACTTGCACGTCAATAACTGGGCTGCTACTCCACGCGTGAGAAAATCTGCTGGGTTGTCGGTGCCTGCGCAGTGCCTCCAAGAATACCCCGAAGTCAAGCGTTGGATTTCGAGAACATGGTTTCTCACAAAAGTCTTCCATCGTTTTGCGTCAGCAGCAATCAAGTGTAGCGCTATCAATGAGCCGCTCCAAAACACGCCGTGGCAGCTGGATTTTTTGGAATTCCACGGAGGTAGTTCCAAAGCCTGGCAGCCAACAGGCACGCAAGCAGCTCTAGGCGTGGCAGCGAGGTAGTCTTCAGCGGTGCGACCATGCACTTGCTCATGAGCAGCTGAACCTGAAATGTTTCTCCTCTGATCTCGTAGCGCATGTAGACGGCTACGCCGTATGCCAGTGGGCTTGCATCGCAGAGCAGGGGAAGTTCAAATGGTGGAATCTGTCGCGGAGTGTGACAGATGGCACAGCGTGGAATTTGCAGCGAGGAGAGCGTCAGTAGTTCGGATGCCCAGCCTTACCACTGTTTCTCGACGTCTTCCGGTAATGGCTCATCCTACGGTGAGTTCCTACACCACAGCTGCTGGAACAATAATTTCGCTCGAATGTTGAACGGAGCCATGAGACCTAAAGGATCGTAGATTCTTGCGAGTGACTGCAGAATGGTGCGTTTCGTGGCTGAGTGCGCAGCGACATACTCGGAAACGGCTTTGGTGGTAAGCACGATATCGTCAGCTTCGCGGTCTCATACTAAGCCAAGCAACTTTGTTGTTGCTTTGGCTTCTCCGATGTTGACGAGAGAAGTGTTGTCCTTGAGGAATTGACGGCAAAGAACGCTGGAGTTGGAGCACCACTTGCTCAACTCCATACTTGCATCTGCTAAGATGGCTAATGCAGCACGGTAGATTTCGAGGGCCTCTTCTTCAGTGGAAGCTCCCATGACGAGGTCGTCCACGTAGAATGATGTCTTTAGGCGTGTAACTATTATTGGCTGAGCCTTTTTCCACATTTCGAAGTGATGCTGCAAAGTAGCAGATTGAAGGAAAGGGCTAGACGACGCTCCGAAAGGCACACGAGTCATTCGCCATTCGACGATGGAAGGTATTTTCCCCTCGTCGCCGGGCAGTCGGTCGACCCATAGAAAGAGGAGAGCGTCGCGGTCTTCAGATCGAATGGAAATTTGAACGAAAGCCTTGCGGATATCCGCTGTCAGGATAATTGGGTTCATCCTGAACTGTACAAGGAGTTGCAAGAGCTCAGCACCAAGTTTCACCCCTTTGTCCAAGATATCGTTGAGCGATGACTCGCAACGTTCATGGAAAGAGGCGTCAAACACTACGCGTATCTTCTTAGTGATAGCTTCCCGACGGATGACTGCATGGTGCGGAAGGTAGTAAACCGTCGCTTCCGGTTCTCGAGAGGTGTCGACACGTTCGGCGTGACCTTCTTTGAAGTACTCACTGATGGTGCGGTCATACTCCTGGAGTAGCTCCTGTTGTCCTTCGAAGCGCTGAAGCTGGCGTCTCAGCTGGTTTTCGGCGACACTTCGATTGGTGCTAATCAATCTTCCCTGGCGCCTTATTATGAGAGGAACCACGTAACGTCCAGCTTCCTTGTGCACGTACTATGTGAACTGAGTCACTGCCGTTTGGTCACAAACTCCGGCGGTATCCTGAGGGTCGGTGATCCCTATTGCATCGAGTCGCCACATCTCCGTCGGGTCAGCAATGTAATGTGCTGCTTTCCCATTCCGCTCACACGCAAGAAATAGGGCAGATGCGCTGGAGTTCCAATTAGGCAAGGCATTGGCGGGCCTTACTGGGTAGACGCCTTGCACGAGCCAACCGAAGACCGTCTCAACCGCGCATAGATAGCTGCTTAGACGTTCTATTCTTCCGGTCACTATGCGCCAATAGTAATCTGATCCTATAAGGACACTGATTGTAGGTAGCGGCCGATCACCTAGAAGATTCTAATCTGCGACAAACAGCTTGCGTTCACGCAACTGTGCGAGAAGATCTTGTCCGCTGGCTGGAGTCTTCACGGTGCAGACTTCCGGTACTTCCAACGCTTCTACGGTGACGCTGCGGGAGTCGAACCGACTATGACGTTCGAGCTTGACGCTTCGATAGCTGTAAGGGCGGGAAAACTTAGAAGTGTTAGAAGTGCCAAACGTCCACAAATAGAAGTCTTCTGTCCCGAGGGAAGGCAGGTCGAGTCTGTTGGACAGATCGCGTCGAATAAAGGTTTTCTGGCTACCGGTGTCAAGAAGTAGTCGAACTAACACGGAATTGTGGTTTCCGGACGTCCAAACTGTGGCCGTTTGCATCAAGACAGGTGCAGACGTATCACTACTAGCTAGAGCACTTGTCACTGGTGGCTTGACCCTTTTCGTTAGAACACGGTGAACAGGTAGATCACGGGTCTCCAGGAGACGGGTAGTTGCGATCTTGGTTCCATATGGCGCAAAGTACGGAAAGGTGACGTTTAGAGCATAACTTGCACTTGAGCCACGCGGCGTTGCGGCACATTCGTGCTACATGGCCCTCTCTGCCGCATTTAAAACAACAGTTCTTTCCAGCAAGCCGGCGTCTGATCTCGTGGGCTGACAATGTGGCGTGGCAGTCCTTTATGGTGTGGTCAAGGTTATCGCACAGTGCACAGCAGGGATGCTCGTTCGATTTAGATCCTGCGGCCAAGGCGAATGCTGACAGGTACCGGCGGTGGTAGACAAGGTCGGCATCACCCTTGTCCCGCGGAGGCAGCTTTCGATAGGCACCTTGAACGGGAGGCCTGGCTCTCTTCTCTACTCTCGACTTGCACCTGCAGGAACTTCATGACCTTTCGCACCTCCTCTTGCTGCGACCTCGGAGTAGCCCCGTCATTGGGCTCAGTCTCCTTCATGCGTTGACGGTAGAGAATAGCGATATCGTCGGGAAGCGATTGCATAAGGACGCGATGAAGGATAACTGCGTATTCTGACGCTGGAACCCCGAGGCCGTCGAGGCAGCTTGTACGAAAGTGCACCTCTTCGTAGAGTTCATGCAGCTGCGATACTTGAGAAGAGCGATCAGTTGGCGCGATGGCGAGTAAACAGTCGGTGTGGTCGTCAACAAGGGCGGTATGACGGCCGAACCTCTCTCGGAGCATTTTCACGGCTACAGCGTAGTTGTGTGGGCGTCGAAGGTGTGCGTCTGGCAGACACCTTCGATTGCACGCTTCGCTGTTCTGGTTAAGTAGGATCTTAAGTACGTAAATTTTTCGATGTCGGACAGCTCGCGGTTGTTATGGATCGTGGCCTCGAAATGTTCCCAGAAGCCCTGCCACTCGCGAAGTTCACCGGTGAAAACGGGTACCTGTAGTTTCGGTAGGGCAACTCGGTGTAACGGTGTTCGTGAACTTGCTTGCGTGGAGATGCCTTGGGTGGCGGTTTCTCTCAGAACGCCCTGTGTGGCGCTGTCTCCGGCTCTTGCAGCAGAATTCAGAATGAAGCGGACCCGGCTCATGGCGTTGCGGATCTTGTCGTGGTACTTAAGACCGACGGTGGCTTCCGCCTCATACTCGTCACAAATAAATTGCTAGGCTTGTTATCTCATATAAAAAAGGCTTGGGACGTCACTCCCCACGTCGCAAGCTGCCGTCGCCACGGCAGCTTGGGTATCAGTAATTTTTACCGGGAAACGTCGGCGGAAAGCGTTACTGCTTCGCATTGTTATCAGGAGCACCTCATCATAAATTATGTGGTTCGGATGCCTGTTTTCAGCTTGTTCTATATTGAAACGTATGCTGTTCTGTATGTTGTATGCGTGAGTTCAAAGGATGTATGCACTATTCCTTTCGCTTTGCTGAGTGATTCTATCCTGTGCCTTACGGAGGTATGAGCCATTACATTTGGGCTTGCTTATGGTGGCGTGAGCCATTGACGAGTCCATACTTGCAGCCTCTGCCTTATACGGGAGTATGAGCCATTGCGCTATCCTGCACTGCCACCAGGATCGGCCAACCATTGTATTCTGTCGACTTTACGCTCGAGGAAATCCCGGCATTCTAGCCATATACTCATTGGCTGTAAAAACTACGGAATGAACGTATGGTAGAAACGGCGCAATACACGTAAATAAACGCATTAGTGAATTGTCAAATAGATGACTGTCGATTGGTAGTGAGGACCCACAAGCTTACGGTCATTTTGCCTGGTCAGATGTGAAGGGAGCGAAAAAGGTGTTCGCCACGTCATGCAAACTGCCGCGTAGAAAGAAAAATAAAGTAAAATAGAAAATAAAGAAACACACACGCCCAAAACGCGCGATTTGGTATAAAGCCTGCATAATCTAGTATAGAAATCTGACATCCTGCTGCACAACAATGAATACGCAATGTGCACCTACTTCTTTACATGCAATACTTACGACTGCGTGGAAACATTTCGCCTCATATCTTCTCTTGATTTCGCTGTTCCGGACGGTCCGTTCTTGTGCAGTGAGCGTACATTCCACTCTTACTTCTTTATGTGTACAAAGGCTATAAACAAAGTTACGGTGCCTCAGAAAGGCTAGCCAACCTTTGGATAGACGGACTTATCATCGTCCTCTTATCGAAACGTTGGCCAGCCTTTGTGAGGCGCTGTGTCCCTCTTAATCATCATCATCATCATCAGCCTATTTATGTCCACTGCAGGATGAAGGCCTCTCCCTGTGATCTCCAATCACTCCCGTCTTGCACTAGCTGATTACAACTTGCGCCTACAAATTTCCTAACTTCATCACCCCACCTAGTTTTCTGCCGTCCTCGACTCTCTTGGTAGCCATTCTGTAACTCTAACGGTCCACCGGTTATCCATCTTACGCTTTACATGGCCTGCCAAGCTCCATTTCTTCCGCTTAAGGTTAACTAGAATATCGCCTATCTCCGTTTGTTCTCTAATCCACACCGCTATCTTCCTCTCGCTTAACGTGAGGTCTAACATTTTTCGTTCCATCGCTCCTTGTGGGATCTTAAACTTCTTCTGGAGCTTCTTTGTTAACCTCCCCTACAAGTTTCTGCCCCATAAGTAGCAGCGATAGAATGCGATGATTGTACATTTTTCTTTTCAACGACAGAAGTAAGGTCCCAGTCAGGATTTGGCAATGCCTGCCGTATGCACTGCAAGCCAATTTTACTCTTCTGTAAATTTCTTTCTCATCATCAAGGTCCCCTGTGAGTAATTGACCTAGATAAACGTACTCCTTTACGGACTCTAGAGGCTGACAGGCGATCCTGAATTCTTGTTCCCCTGCTCTTTAGTCGAACGCTTGCACTGTTGTCTGCGTTTTCACTTTGTTTCGCTGCAATCTCTGGGAGCTGCCGCTCCCTCGTTGCGACAATGGACGAAGATACTTCCCAGGACCTCGTGGCGCGCAGTAATCAGGTCGGCTTACGTCTAGAAAACGCGGCAGCCAGTCAAGTGGCACAGACACGGACAGCTACGATTCTTCGGACGACGACTTCAAGGTTGTCATGAGCCGAAAGGCAAAAAGAAGACTGCTGCGGGCGTCATCACCGGCAAGTGTCTCCACCGTGAAGGATAAACCAGAGCGCTGGCCACACACTGTGCTCTTCTTGCCCGTGGACCCCACGACCAATCTGCGGCTCCTGAACAGGCACGTTCTTCCAAAGTTACTCAAGGGTATTGCGCTGAATGAGATTAAGGATGTGAGAATCAACTCACGGAAGAATGTCATGGCTGTAGACGTTTTACATCGTAGCGCACTACAAAGCCTTCGGAATGTCACGGAAATTGACAAAGTAAATGTGCGATCGAAGATCCCTACTGGCGGTAATGGCACTGTTGGCGTCATTTATGACGTCGACATTTCCATTTCGAACGACGACGTGCCAGTATTATTAAAGCCAGCAACTGAAGGCACGCTCATCGCTCATATACCAGACTCAGAAACACACGCTGCGTGAAGCTTGTGTTTGAGTGAGATTGCCTTGCCTCTTACGTCAAAGTTTGTCATGTCCGCCATCCAGTTCGACCATACATACCGAAGTCCCTGAAATGTCAGAAGTGCTTCATGATTGGCCCCATAAAAAGCGTTTGTGCGAACAATGCCGTGTGCCCGCGGTGCGGTGAATCCCATTTGGAAGACGCCGGCCGCGTGACCGTCCTGAAGTGCCCTAATTGCGGCGATTCCCAAGAAGCCTCATCGAAGGACTGACTGCCCGCGGGTGCGGAAGGAATTCGCGGCCATAAAGCGGAGGGTTCGGAATCATTCCACACACCGCGAGGCTGCCGCTAGACTTAGATGGCGACGGTATCGCCACCGAAAAGCGCAACGTAAAACCGCACAAAGCACCACGACGTCTTCCGCCAAAGCGGCTGCTCCATCAACGCGGAGCGCCAACATGAAAGATGCCGTGCAACCGAAGAAAGTGGTAAGAGCAGATTATCCCGATGAGTGGACCGCACTTCAAAGTGCACAACCTGCCACGGAGACACCTCGAATGCCACCTCCATCGACACCCTCACCAACCGTTGCTCCAACGACGACTAATGATCGCCAGGTTATAATATTGTTGCGGTCTCTGGTGGCTGCTATGCGTGTTCTACTCAGCAACATGAAAACCCCGTCAGCGCACAGCGCGCTGCAGGTGCTGGACGCCGTGGGTCCAGTGCTTGCGGCCCTAGGGTAAAGCAATGGCCCGGGTCCAGTGCTTGCGGCCCCAGGGTAAAGCAATGGCCCGCCACAAGTCGTCGTTTCGAGAGGGGGTCTAGAATGCATCTGTCTTTCAATGGAATGCCAGAGGACTTAAGTCACGCATGTCCGACTTTCTACACTGTATATTGACACGTACACATGTTTATCTTTCTCCGGTGGCCGCTTTCAACACCGGCTGACAAATGTTAAACGTTATCGCTCCGCGCAGGACGCGCCTGCATTGGAAGCTTCTCGGACGTTATCAATGCTTCTATCCGTCGTCTGTGGTCACCGACGCCCATGTAATCTGATTGTATGAGCGACGCGAATTGTCTAGAACTTTCTGGAAGACACGCGGGCATCAGGGATTAATCTGGAACCTTCGATGACTCAGGTATAAAAGCCGACGCGTTTCGCCGCTGATCAGATTTCGACGATCGCCGACTGTGTTCGCCGCTATCGTTGTGCTTCAAGTGTAACTTGCTTTTGTGGGCACAGGTTCGCCCAATAAAGAATCAGTTTTGTCATCCACAGTTTTACGACTGTTTGCTTCATCGTCACTACTACGTGACATCTGGTGGAGGTGCTTTTATGTCCTTGTACCGGACCCCCCCGTCCAGCCGTGAGCCAAGCCCACACCGTCTAGAAGACGTCGACGCCTACCCCGACCAGCGAGCTAGTTGCAGGCTACTGAACCTGCCACCGGAGTACGAACCCCTACCTGAGAAGACCAAGAGGACAAAAGTCATGACCTCGGCAGCAGCTACCATGACAGCCCCTGTGCCAACATCTGCGGTCGTGATGCAACAATCCAGGGAGCCGACGACTTTCCGCGGTTCGCCATGTGAAGACGCCGAAAGCTGGCTGGAGGCATACGACCGGGTCGCTACGTTCAACAAGTGGGACTGCGACGAAAAGCTGCGCCATGTTTACTTCTCTCTTGAAGACGGCGCCAGAACCTGGTTCGAGAATAGGGAACGTTCACTAACAACCTGGGACCTCTTCCGAGCCGCCTTCCTGGACACCTTCACGAGCGTCGTCCGTAAAGAAAGAGCTGCAGCCTTGCTGGAAAACCGTGTACAGCTCCCGAATGAGAGCATCGGTATGTACACTGAAGAAATGACTCGATTGTTCCGGCACGCCGATCCAGCTATGCCCGAAGACAAGAAAGTTCGCTTGCTCATGCGGGGAGTTAAGCAGGAGCTATTCGCCGGACTGGTACGGAATTCACCAACAACAGTCCAAGACTTTCTCTCGGAGGCTACGACGATCGAGAAAGCACTGGACATGCGCAACCGGCAATACAATCGCCGTTCGACGCCACACTACGCCGAAGTCCAAGGACTTTCCGACGACCTACGAGACACCATCAGGGCGATAGTACGCGAAGAGCTGTGGAAGTTGCTACCGTCGTCGCAGCCTCAAGTTGCTTCTGTCGCCGATATCGTGCGGGAGGAAATCCAGCAATCGCTTGGACTTCCCGAATCGCCGTAACCCCAGCCGGAAGCGATGACATACGCCGCCGTCGCCCGTCGTCAAGGCCCCCCTCCGCGCTCACGCCAGGGCCCCGTAACGCCGCAATTCCGTCGCCCAGCGCCGCCGCCGCAGCCAGCACGCCCGCCCGTCGCCCAGCGCAGCTACCCGAGAAAAACGGACATTTGGCGCGCCCCCGACCACCGCCCGCTCTGCTATCACTGCGGGGAAGCCGGCCATGTCTACCGCCGATGCCCATACCGCGAGATGGGCCTACGAGGGTTCGCCGTCAACGCGCCACGTCCACAGCTTGGTGAGCGACCACGTGACATCGCCGACTACCTCGCCGGAGCTCAGTGGCAACCAGGACGACCCTCACGCTCGCCGTCACCAGGCCGCTACATCTCGCCCCATCGCCGTCAGTACACCGGACCCACTCGGGGCCGATCTCCCAGTCCTTACCCGGGAAACTAAAGGCAGCAACCGATGGAGGTGCGGTTGCTGTACGACGCAATACCGAAGATCCTCCGCCGCCGACGAAGAAGATTCGCGAATCACCACGACGAGGTATGAGCACACCACCTGGCAAGAGCCCTAACGACAACACTTCGCCGCCGAAAGAAGACCTACCGACGCGACGTAGCAGCAGCGGAGCAAGCCGACGCAGCCGTGATCCGACGCCACGACTTAACCGCAACGCCAGACGACGGTCTACCGACTTAGACGTGCTAATCGATGGTCATAACGTCACTGCTCTCGTCGACACTGGAGCCGACTATTCCGTCTTCAGTGGCCCGTTCGCCGCCAAGTTGAAGAAGGTGAAGACTGCCTGGCAAGGACCCGATATCCGTACAGCGGGAGGCCACCTAATAACGCCGGCTGGAATCTGCACAGCACGAGTCACTGTGAACAACCGCACTTACCCGGCGAGCTTCGTAATCCTGCAGCACTGCTCCAGGGATGTCATCCTAGGCATGGACTTTCTAAACCAATACGGTGCAGTCATCGACTTAAGATCCAGGTCGATAACCCTTTCAACGCACAACGCGATACCACCGGATACAGACATCAGTTACCATGCCTTGAATGTGCTAGAAGAACAAGTCATCGTTCCGCCTCGCTCCAGCGTAATGATTTCCGTCGGTACCGAAGTGCCTGCAGACATGGAGGGCGTCATCGAGGGCGATCATCACTTACTGCTCGACCGTGAAATTTGCGTCGCTAGAGGCATAGCTGAGCTACGTGCAGGGAAAGCAAGGGTGATGCTCACGAACTTCAGCCCCGAATACAAGCACATTAACAAAGGCACCACGGTCGCCTACATCGACGAAATAGTACAAGCCAGCAGTGCTTTCGCCTTCACGGATTCCAGTGCACCTGCAACGACGACTATAGTACCTGAACCAACTTTCGACGTCAATCAGAACCTTCCCAGGCATAAGAAAGAACAACTAAAAGCTCTGCTCCTGCAATACAAGGACTGCTTCTCGTCGGCGTCAAAAGTTCGACAAACCCCTGTCGCCAAGCACCGCATCATAACCGACGAAAATGTCCGCCCACTCCGTCAGAGCCCGTACCGAGTTCCGGCGCGCGAACGCGAGGCCATAAGGCAACAAGTCGACGAAATGCTACGCGACGACATCATCCAGCCGTCCAAGAGTCCGTGGGCGTACCCCGTGGTGTTAGTGAAGAAGAAGGATGGAACCCTACGTTTCTGCGTCGATTATCGTCGCCTCAACAAGATCACGAAGAAGGACGTATACCCCCTCCCACGGATTGACGACGCCTTGGATCGACTCTACAACGCAAAGTATTTTTCGTCGATGGACCTCAAAACCGTCTACTGGCAAATCGAAGTCGACGAGAGGGACCGGGAGAAGACTGCCTTTATAACACCAGACGGACTGTTCGAGTTCAAGGTCATGCCGTTTGGTCTTTGCTCGGCACCTGCGACTTTCCAACGCGTCATGGATACAGTACTGGCAGGCTTGAAGTGGCAGACTTGCCTCGTGTATTTGGACGACGTCGTTGTGTTTGCCTCAAGCTTCGAAGAACACCTGCGGCGCCTTAAGACAGTTCTTCAAGCTATGAAGACCTCCGGACTCACGTTGAAGCCAGAAAAGTGCCGCTTCGCATACGAGGAGCTCTTGTTTTTGGGCCATGTCATCAACAAGTCTGGAGTGTGCCCTGACCCACAGAAAACGGCGGCCATCACTGACTTTCCTCCGCCCGCCGACAAGAAGGCAGTGCGTAGATTTCTTGGCCTGTGCGCCTATTACAGGCGCTTCATCAAGGATTTTTCACGGATCGCCGAGCCACTGACGTACCTCACGAAGGCCGACGTCGAGTTCAAGTGGGAGACGCCGCAAATCGAAGCATTCGAAGAACTGAAGCGACGCCTACAATCGCCGCCCATCCTTGCGCATTTCGACGAAAACGCCGATACCGAAGTCCACACCGACGCAAGCAGCGTAGGACTCGGCGCCGTGCTTGTGCAGAGGACTGACGGACTAGAAAGGGTTGTAAGTTACGCTAGCCTGTCGCTATCGAAGGCGGAATCAAATTATTCCACAACAGAAAAGGAGTGCCTCGCCATCATCTGGGCTACATCAAAGTTTCGCCCCTACCTCTATGGCAGGCCCTTCAAAGTTGTGAGCGACCACCACGCCTTGTGTTGGCTAGATAACTTGAAGGATCCTTCAGGTCGCCTCGCACGATGGAGTCTGAGACTTCAAGCATTCGACATCACCGTCGCTTACAAGTCCGGGCGAAAGCACTCTGACGCCGACTGCTTGTCTCGCGCCCCCGTCGAACCGCCGCCACAGGATGACCAGGATGACGACACTTTCTTGGGACCCATCAGTGCCGACGAATTCGCCGAACAACAGCGAACCGACCCGGAACTAAGGAACCTTGTAGACTACCTAGAAGGCAAGACCGTCACTGTGCCGAAGGTGTTCAGGCGAGGATTGGCGTCGTTTTTCTTGCAAAACGACATTCTCCTAAAGAAGAACTTCTCGCCTCTCCGAGCCAACTACCTCCTCGTGGTACCCTCAGCATTGCGTCCAGAGGTTCTGCAAGCTCTCCATGACGACCCAACGGCTGGACACCTCGGTTTTTCCCGCACGCTCGCGAGGATACAAGAAAAATACTACTGGCCTCGCCTCTCGATCTGCCGACGTCGCCCATTACGTAAGGACATGCCGAGACTGTCAGCGACGCA
>NC_051157.2:118583815-118660516 GCF_013339745.2 Dermacentor silvarum | reverse complement strand
GATAGGACTTTCTTTGGTGCAAGTTGATTAATCACGTTACGGCAACAGCACAAGAAGCAAGGTCAGAATAGTAGGAGACAACAAAGCAAGGTGGCAGAATGAGGAGGCAACGTAGACAAGAGAGAATGGCTTTAATGACATCGAAGAGGCCAGCCCTGCTATTCACAGGACTTGGTGCTTTGAATGAGACGAGTTAATGGAATTTTAAAGAAAGTCGTGGCTGCAGCATGCTTACAAGAACAAATGCAAAAATAAAAAGATAGAAATAGGAATAAATACATACACGCACGGAAGAACTCACATATTCACACACATGAACACAAACGCGAGCGCGAAAACTAAGCTATAAAATACAAAAAAGGGCAAAATAACAAATATACACAAACACACAAGAAAACACGCACACATTTAACGCAGACGCGAGTAGGACTATTAGGAGTCAGTTCACAAGCAGCTGTGCCTACTTTGTCGTACTTTTTTTAATGTACATATTGGCTCTGTTGCCTTCACGGTCATAGGAATTTTTTAGTAGCGACATATCACGACAAAGCGCAAAGCTGTATTGTGGGAAAGCAAGTCGAGCGCTGACAGCACAGCTTATGCGCGATTGTGTCACAGCAGGCTTTCTACAGCTGGCGCGTGCAGTGAGCGAAGAGTTCTAAGCCACACAGCGACGCAAATTCATGCCAAGCTCCCTTGCAACGGCACCAGTGTATCAGTCATAATTTTATATTAGCCTTCAGGCTGACATTAAGGAAACAAACACTGCTTGCAAACGCCTGACCGTTAACAATCCAATGACATTCGCTCAAGCAGCGCGTGTTAGTCACTGATTGTAAGCATTGGTGGAAAGCAATCAATCGACGGTGCTACACAACACTCGAACGACGCTGGTAGACGCTCGGCTATCTTATCACACTGCTGCCCACGATCAGTCGTTTGCACGCTGAGCTGGCAGCAACGAATCTTTGCGTTGGAGGTTGCTTTCACAAATCTTTTCTGTTGAGAAACTCGCAGGTTGGTTTCATCCGCGCACGCGTTTCTCATTTATTATTGCGATAGCAATTATATGGACACTCAAAAGCAGATTTCTGCCGTCGGCGTCGCCGTCGCCGTCGCCGTGAGGTTCCGTATGACGTCAATGGAGATGAAATCGTCGCCGCGCGCCGAACGCTGTATGTGCGAGTGAAAGGGCGCGAGGGGCGCGCGCTTTCACGGGGAGTGAACGCACGGCGGAGAACAAACGCGCGTTCTGCGCCGTGCTCGCTTAAGGGCTGCAGAAGTAGGCGTCTCTTTCCTCCTTTACAATCACCATATATGTAGAGCAAACGCGCCTTCTTCCGACGCGCGAGAGGCCGTGGGGGAGGGGGAGGGAAGGGAGGCGACGTTTAGCTGCGGCACCAAGTGCCTATTTATATCAGAGGCTCCGGCAACAGTCACCAACGCCGCACGCATTTTGAGCGAACGCGGGCAAAACGCCGACGGCGTCGACAACAGTTCTGCGTGTTGCCGGTGCTGCTGCATGTCCAAGTTTATACAGCTGATAAAGCTAATATTATTACTCCGTATAGCTCTCTACAAATTTGCTATCGCAATTGATGCTTCGCCTTTCAGGTGAAACTGCGACAAGTTTTTCTGATAATGCTTTTGCTCCATCACTTCACCACGTCCGACGACAAACGCAGGGGCACAGTACACAAACACACCCGCCGCTCACAGTAGGTACCAGACTTTGGCGAACTCTCCTCGTCATAAGTTCACTTAGGAGCAAAACAAAACACCACGAAACAAACCCGTACGATGTTTGTTTGCAGCGGTATGCCGCCGTGGGATCCTGTTTCCACACGAAGCGCACCGCAGCGCCACCGATGTTCGCTGCAATCTTTCTTCGCCGGCTCACGGTTCAGAAAAAACGCACGCGGCACAAATTGTGCATCGTAAGCTCAAAATAATATTTCTGGCATGACAGACCACCACAAACAATACGAATTCACTCTGACGAAGGGAGACGCACAGAGCTGACGCGCCTCGGCCCAGTTCGAAGCGAGGGCGGCCATGTTAGGCATGTTCTCCGTCGGCGGGGACACCGGCCGTCCGGCTAGCGAGTATTAGCTAGAGCACTGCACGGGCCAATTTTTTAAGCCCGGGCCCAGCCCGGGCCCGTTTTTACGTTGGGATGGCCGCCCGAGCCCGGCCAAAAATTTTATGGGAAGACCTGGGCCCGGCCCCGGCCCGGAGATAATCTACGTTACCCGCCCGGCCCGGCCCGCCACCTTAGGTCCGATCCCGGCCCGAGCCCGACTCGAAACTGGCCCGAACCCGGCCCGAGACCGAAAAAGACATGTTTTTCAGAGTCGAGACGCGTGAGGATAACTCGCTGCACGTTACATGCACACCACCAGAAAGCGCGAGCCGGGCCCAAGCCCGGTCCGAGCTTGTGAAAAAACTGCTCTACCCGGCCCGGCCCGGGCTTTCGGGTAAGCCCGAGCCCGTGCAGTGCTGTAGTATCAGCAGCTCAAGTACTTTCAGTATCACAGCCAGTTATCGCTCATGAGAGAGCCACCGAGTTTTGCCTGGCAGCACGAGTTTCAGCTTCGACTCGACAGCATCCTTGATGTTTTCAAGAATACTATAGCGTTTAGGGCTCTTACTGAAGAAAGAGTAGAGGGACGAGACGAGATTAAGAGTCCTTTTGATTTCCTTCGACAACTCTGCCGCACGCACTGGGACAAGCTTGACCTCTGCAGAGAGTGTAACCGAGATGAGGGTTGCATTTCTGCTGAAGTAAAGCCTGCATCTCTCCGTGCGTTTCAAAGAAGATCGCAGCCCCATCAAATGAGCAAGAAGCCATCTTGGTTGCGTTGAGTCCAGACTTGCTCAACTCGTGCAGGATATGCGTGGTCACACAAGAAACCGATGTGTGAGAGTTAACTTCGACGTCGAGGAACGCGTCCGTCGGTTGGCCATTGACATCAAGATACCGTATGCAGTGACTCGCGATTTGGCGTCCATTAATGTCGGTGCACTCGTTGGCCATGCAGGAACACTTCTTGAACGTGGAAACAGAGGTGTGGATCCTTTCAAGAGTTAATTTCTTCACCTTCCCCACGTGCACTCCCAACCAGTCAGTTGAATTCCTTGCAGAAAGGTAATGCGGATTTGCGGGTCTTCCCTTGAACGACTGCTCGATTTCAGGATTCATAATAGAAAATGTACTATGCAAGGATCTCCCGTCCGTAGTGTGGGCTACTTCCTGCTTGAAAAGAAAGTAGGATGCTGCAGCCATGTTCTGTCTCATAACCTCAGTTTGATCGTCGGCACTTTTTGCAGCCTTATTTATGACCTCTGTAATTATCTGCAACTATTGTAACTCAAGATGTTTACAGCATGTTTTTGGTATCCTGAAGCGTCGTGCTTCGCGGCCTTTTCACCAAGTTTGGATGCATTGGACTTGCCTACTGGCTTGATGACCCATGCACTACCCATTTTTCTGTCAACAAGAAGCTTTCCTACATTACATGTTCTTTTGAAAATTTTGCACCAGTAGCCGTCATTGGTAACCGCAGTGAAGGAGAATCTCGGGACCGATGGACACCTGGAATGTCCTTTCTGCTGAGCACACTCTTCGGTGGTCGGTTCCGAGCCTTCTGGCGGGAAACTACGCTCAGATGCACTAGCGGAAGCGTCCCACGGTTTTACACTTTGAACTTGCTTCGACGTTTTCAAAGGAAGGAAGAAGCTCCGGATAGGTTTTTGCCGCTTCATTGCCGGCGTAATCTATAAAAAAAATTGTAGGCCTGATTATTGAATTCTCATGTGTGTTCGTGACATCTACTGTATGCTCTACCGTAACGAGTCTGCTTCGCGGGATAGGCCATTTCACATGCTCTTGTTTTGTAAGGCAGAACACCTTTCCTGCCTTACAAATTGTTTTTCACCTTGCGCCGAAAGACTTCTTCGATTAGAATCAATAGTACGAGTTGTTGCTTATACTTTTTGTTATTAAACTAAATAAATACTTCAACAAAGCTTATCACATTTTATTCTACTGTTCATAAAAAAGCACAGCAAACATGCGTCAAGAAATAATCTCACGACCCGGGAAATAATGAATGCGCGAATAAGAAAGATTACCATGTAGCATACCAGGGATATTATGCTATGAACAGAGGTCAACATTCTGCGCAGGATACCGACAATCAAAGGCGTGAATTTTATCGATCGTGCTGAAACAAATCAGCGTTCATATATGTTTAGGCAAAGCACACATCTCAGTGTCTTAAGCCCTCCGAATCGAAAACAATGCCAGAAAGGTTGGTCATCTAAATATATAACATTCCAATAAAAATTTTGAACAGTTTATTCCGCAACATCTATTTGCATAAGATGTTAAGAAATACAACATATTGGGCAATTAGCGAATGATGAAGCCATCGAATTATGCTTGAGTATCATTTCGACAGTATTAATGTAGTTTTTGTTATGAATATAAAGTCAAAACTCGAAATAAAGCATGAAATGTTACTTACGAAGGCCAGTGAACAAAAGGATTACTCACCTGTAATGCAGAAAATCTGTGGTCAGAGTGGATGGAAACGAACGGTGGACATTTTGACTGCCACATTCTGCCTGTGTCTCAACTAAAACCGAATTACATCATGCGACAGGCTCCTTTATAAGCGTACTCGAAAAATCTAGAAACGGAAAGCGGCGCCGAGAAAGTGGGTGGGCGCCGTAGTACGTGAAAGGCTACGTCCCTTCCCCTCTTCGTTTTTGACAGCTCCGGAACTTTCTCGAGCCGCCCGGTGGCGCGCGCCGCTTCGTCAAGGTCGCAGGGAGCAGGAGGGCCGGGGCCGTGTGCTGGGACTAGAGATGCGAAGTGCGGAAAAAAACGGGAAAATTCTGGAAAAAAAACGCAGGTTTTTTCCGTTTTTTTCAGCGCAGTTGGAAAAATTGGCCAAAATTTTTGCGGGGAAGAACATACAGATATAAAACTTAAGCAACACCCAGCGTTGAACGTGAAAGCGAAACGCAGAACGCGATATCGAAACGTCGCATATGAAAGCGAAACACCATACGACGGCTGACCACTCGCCATCAATATCACATAATGTCAGCTCCAGCGTCCGCGTGGCTTCGTCATTCGGGTGCGGTTTCTCATGTTTTGGTGCCCGTTATTGTTCAATTTTGACTTTCCCTCGTGCACTTGTGCAACCTGTGGCGGAAGTCCGCATATGACGCCGTGTGGAAGCAGATTCTGCAATGGTACGGCCAATTTCCGTCCTGTGGATGCACTTCGCGGTCGGGGAGACATCTTGATCCATGTTTCCATAGTCGAAACCACGACGAAATAGCCACAGAAGAGACATTTCAGTGTTCTTTGTTCTAACTGCCGTAACAATTCTGAGAAGCCGCACCCGTTCACAGAGAACTGAACGCGTTTGCGGTGATGCTTCTGGCTTGTTTTCGATTTGTTAAACCCTGCATTCGTTTGTGAAAAGGCAGAAAGCATTTCATTTCTGTTATTTACATAATGAGAGTTATGGCTTTTGACATTTGGGAATAAACTACTGACCGTATGCTCAAGAAAATGTGTTATTTTCCATTTTTTCTAAAATTTCGGAAAAAAACGTGAAAAAAAGATGCAGTGGCTTAGCTCGGCTATGCCAGGATATACGTAGTGTTAGCAAAGGTTCAGCTGATTATTCTTGGCTTTCCTGGTTGTCTCCTACGCTCAACCGCTAATTGCCAGGCAACTACTTCGGCATCCTATGAGTCAAGCTTCTCCGTTCTTCTGCGCTGTTGAGCAGCATTTGCGCTCTCCTTCTCCATGGCTATACCACACTGGCAAACGCCAGTCAGAAGCGCAGCGGCTCCAGCGCAGTGTCAGACGGCGACTGCACAGCGAGCGCGCGCCGGCGCCAGTGCGTCTACCACGGCTACGACGTCACTCCTCTGGAATGCGCAGACCGGCGGTGGTGAGTCGCGCGCGGCGGCGGCAAAGTGCGCGAGAGGTGCCGGCTCCGGTGGCTCCGGTGCGCAAGCCGTGTGACATCATTGATCCTTGCGCATGCGCAGCACGGCTCTTGATATGCCGCGCGAAACGGGCTTGGCTAGGCCAGTGTAGCTAACGCTACAAAAGGTTTTTTTTTCCGATTGCTCAAAAGTTCTGGAAATTTTGCATCTCTAGCTGGGACATGTTCGCTTTCGCGAGCGCCTAGGAGTTTGTTCGAGAAGCATATTTTTACAGCGAAGCTCTTAAAGGGCAACTCCGGCGATTTTTTGACCATGTCAAGGTAATGGAATATTTAGGTTCCCGAGACCCTCCTGTGACGCGCCTGATAGAACTGTTTCGCAAATACTAAAATAATTTTAAATAAGCAATAAAGCGCAAAAACGAAACCGAAACCTGACCAAGCAGCCGAGCGAACCTCTTCGTGTGACGTCACGAGTGTATACCCGGTGGGGGAGGTGCGCAACGCATGCCGGTCTCGTCCGCGGTGGGAACGAAACCGGCGAAGAGCAGAGGCTCATCTGATTCGTGACCGCGCCGGACCTTCGGGTGACATTTTAAGCTGCACCACCTCATCAGAACAGTGACAGCTATGATTCTGACGAATTCAGTAACCACGAATCGCCGTTCGCATTCGACCCGCCACCACGAGAGCCAGCGCATATATGAGCAACATATCGCGTTGCAACATGAAGACCAAGCGTAGCCCTAACCACTGATTTTATACGTGCTGCATGCTATTTTAGGTGTTCTACCGCATCTCAGGGAAGCGCTTGGCATAATCTCTGCAAGATGTAGAGGACGACTTTCCGCATTTGTATCCCGCAAGCACGCAGCTGACAGTCCAAAACACCGATCCGGTGCATTTGTTTACATCGGCCGGTACAGCGACCGCTCGTCGTTCGCTTTAGATATAATGCTAGCCGCTCATCAGTGCCATCAAATAATGTAAGAACATAGCAAAACACGCCAATTTTGCGCATGTAAGCACCGTTGCGCGTTGCATCTGAGTTGCGCTGATATGAGCGACCACACACCTTCGAAAACAGTAAGCGGGAGGCCGTAGTACGGGAGCGCTGTTATGGTGCCTACTTATCGTTCTTCGTATTCTCTTCATGCACACAATGTGTTCCATAAGTAGATACAGACGAGCACTTTGCGCGTATGATCATTCATTTAGAGAACGCATAGATTTCGCGCGAAAACACCGATATGACACCGTTGGCAGCTGAACGAGATGGTTCTTTACGCTGCGGTATTGAAGGAGTGTCTGCTTGCTGGCAATTTATGGTATAGGAGCCAAACTGTGCACTTTGGAAGATAAATGAGTCAGCACAACGATAATTACGTAAAAATAAACCTATGCACGTAGTCAAATTTAATTTAGGGAAGCGCCGGCGAGTGCGACTGGCCGCTTTCGAGAACGGCAACGTACGGATGTTGTTACGGAAGCTGACCGACAACATCTTGCAACAGGGGAAACATAGCGACGAAGTGGGGAAGAACGAGAAGGGAAGATAAGAATGATGTGGATGTCAAATCCTCCTTCAGGCGTCTGAAGATGTTCCACTGCGCATCGTGTGCACTGTACGAAAAGAGGAATAGTTTATTAGAAATCCGTATGGTCAAAACTGAACTACAGAAACAGTTTTCTGCATCCTAATAGCTTAATTAACTTCAGGTCAGTCGCTCAGGTCCACCAACAGTAGGCGCACGAACTCGGCGACTGTGTTATAGGCTTAACCTCGGCTGACCGTGATCGGCATCCTCTCAAACTGTGTGTGCGGATGACGAGGGCGGAAGTTCGTGCAGCCAACAACGCAACACTATTAACTATCCCCCATCACTTGCCCGCCTCCACAGGGAACGCAACTTCTCGCGTCAGCAACTTCTCATGCCAAGCACTAGCTGACGATCGTCGACTCCTCCGCGCTGTCGTCACTGTCGTCTGCGTGATCCCGGCATGCTCCGCGTGGAACATTCCTGACGTCACTCACAATGTGGCCTATAACTGAGGAGGAGGTAAGGTAGGGTGTTCGAGGCAGTTAGTTAAATTCATTTGTAAAAAATCTGTGCAACTCTCAAACCTGCTTCTTTGAGGACATGACGGAAGTGTGCAGAGTAACGTACCCAGCGAATTTCATCGACATCAGTTGATATCAAAAAATCACCGGAGTTGCCGTTTAAGGGCTTAGTCTCCGATGGTCGTGTCCACGTGTAGGAAAAATCACTCATTGGCCGTATGCTGTATGTGCGAGTGAAAGCGCGCGAGGGACGCGCGCTTTCACGGGGAGCGACCGCACGGCGGAGAGCAACCACATCTTCCGTCGCGCGAAAGGTGATGGGGGGACGGGAGGGAGGGAGGGGAGACGACCTTTAGCTGCAGCACCAAATCCGTATCTTGCGACCGGGCGCAAGGGGAACCGGCGACCCAATCACCCACGCGAAAGGAGGAAAGCGGGAAGGCAGCGAGAGAGGAGGGAGTGTGGCTTTTGCTCTGCGAGCAATTAACTGCGTACTTGTACTTTGCGCGGCGACGGGCGTTCGCGCGCACCGTATCTTGAAAGCGATCTGCAACACGGCTCCTACCTTTGTATGCGGTTTGCTTTCGCCGCTCAGTTTCCGTTGAAGTGATAGACCACAGAAACCTTCGCTCGCTGCTTCTAGCGCGCTTGCTCACGCCAGCGTTTTGACAGCGCACGTCAGCAACGCGCCGAACTGTTGCCGATGGCGGCGGAGTTTTGCCCGCGTCCGCACCAAACGTGCGTGGCGTTGGTAACGTGTTTATGAAGAACGTGCCGGACTTTGCCATACACCTTATGGCGGTGTACCGTAGCGACCATGATGATGGTAATTTCTTTTCGTGCGTCTCGGACTTACGACCGTCAGAGCGCGTTGCATAGCACAGCTGGCAACACACACCGCGTTGCAATGCCGACACCGCGTTCTACACCGTTGCAATGCCGACAACGCGTTCCAGCAGACCCGCGCCGTGAATGCGTCTCTCTCTCTCTCTCGCTCTCATTTTCTCTCTCTCTCTCCCGAGCATAGCGCGCAAAACCTCTTCTTCACCTCGCAGAGCATTGGCACGAGAGCGGGCGAACGCGCCAGCTGTTGACGAAGATGACGACGCTCGAACGCAATGTTGTGGTTCGCATAAATGCATGCATGCTGCAAGCGTGGCTGTATAGCCTAGTGGTTACGACGCTCGCCTGGGACCCGTGGGTAGGCAGGTTCCAATCCCGTCTCGGCAAGAAAGTTTATTATTTTCTTCTATTTCCTTCTCTATTGCTGCAGATGATGGTTTCTTGATAGGAACCACAAATTACCGCTTGATTAAACAGCTTCGCTGTTAAAAATCACACGTGCTTCCGCTGTTCTAAGGTGGATTATCAGCGAAGCAGTTTAGCACGCGACATAGACGTGACACAGAATTTAGATCAAAGGTATGAGCAAATTTTATTTCTCTTGAGCGATGAAGGCGGTCGTCCCGAAAAAACACAGCGCACACACTTTTATTTTGATCGGCCGTCTTGATCGGCGACATTCATTCGCGTAGAAGACTACCGCCACCTCGGAGAGTCGGAGGAAACTAGACACACGTGATGGGACCACCACGCCGGGAGAGCGGTAGGAATCTAGGCATGTAAGCGGCTGGAATGACGACAAAGAGAGGGTGGTGCGAGCGTACATATGGCCGACATGGCAAATTTTTGAAAAACCTTTATTATCTACGAGAGAGTCTAATCATCTTGAAAATGGGGCCTATTGATACCTACTCTACTGAAAATGCATATCAAAGTGACGAGACGTATAAGCTTCGCCATAGAATCAAGCTAACTTGCATCAAACTCGGGAGCAGAGTTTTTGCACACGCAAATCTGTTGATGGACACGAAAAATGCATAGAACCCTAGCCATAGACAGCTTCGCTGTAAAGCTTACAGTACCTTCGCAAACCTTTAAAAAATTACGTACACTGTCCTGTTAGGTTAACACCGGGATGCATGAAGGAACCACTACTGCAAAGCTTGATGCATGTGACATGGTGACACACAGCTGCGTGCGTGTTAACGTAAGGCGCAAAACAACATCCGCTTATTTGTCGAAAGAAAAATAAAGACTGATGGCTGTCGTGTCGGGGCAGGTGTCGTTGCTTTTGCGAGTAAATAGCGGATGGCGCTTTATATTTTATCAGAAGCCATTTAAAGTTTGGCAATACCATTAAAGATGCGAAGAGTGTCCGCATCTTCCCAAAAGTGGCTGCGGTCATTGTAGAAGCACAATGGCAATACGTACGGACAGCTTGCAGAGGCTGTCACGTTTAACAAACATTGTCTTTGCATTGTTTATGCCGTTGACTGTAATCATGTAACCCGGAGTGCAAGTGTTTCAAGAACAAATGTGTTAATCCCGAGCGTCATCAGTGCCTCGAAATTGAGGGATCCGATGGACCTAATTTTGTGATCTTGTGACGCTGCCAATCTTGTGGCCTTCCTTAAATTTGAATAATTCATCCAGGATCAGCAGCTGTTGGCCTTTTCGACACAGTCTACCACGGAAGCGGACAGGCTCGAAGGTGGCTGAGTGATGTCGTGGGTAAGCATTTTATTGGTCTCTAGTAATAGTTGGTACTCAGAGAACGGCCATACTTGCAGCTGAGGTAAGATGAAGGCTAGAAAAATTTCCCACTACAACGAATTTATATTCAAGGGGATAAATGCGTTAAAAATGGCTGCTCGTTTCGCCTGATGCAGCAGAGTTGGCCCGACAGTTAAAACGATGACGTTGTTTCCTTTCCATTCTAGAAGGGAAGCCATTGTGAGCTGTAAACATAAATCGTTTCCGGGGTATAAATGACAGGGTTCGAGGCGAGCAGCTGACGGAAGTCGTAGGCGTTTGAGGGTGGAAACTCTTTGGCGGCCATCTTGGTGATGTTACCGTGTACCGGAGAAGGCGCGGTGGCGGTGAAATCGTGTGCGGTGCACAGGCGCGACTAACAAACGTACATGACGTGACGGCGGCCGGTTGGCCAGCCGCAGAGAGATCGGAAACAAAGACATATGGGGCAGTGTTAAACGATCATGCAGGTAATTGCATGTAGCAGCAGTCTAAAGAAAGAGAGCTGGCCGTACACGCTGTATCGGAAGCGCGGACGCAAAAGGGCAAGTAAATTTCTACGATATCAACCGAGTATCTACGAGAAATAGAGACGAAGGCTCACGTCGTTGTTGTACTTATTCAGTACAAGGAACAAATGTTTGGCCGTCAGCGTACCCTCACGTGCGGCACAATTTCTGATCATTGCAACAGTTACTCTGTTGGCTACCTGGACAACGCGGGACTTGGGAACTGCGCTTACTCTGCTTAGCCGCTTTGGAGGATCAAAACGTATGGCTAAAATATGGGCACCGATGTCAATCGCGGTTTTAACCTGGGGAGGGGGTGTTATTGACTTCCATGTTTTGAATAGGCTAGGTTAGAATGTGTAGGCGGAGTCAGGAGGGAAATTCAAGGTCAGTGACTCAATGCTGCAGCACATCGATTATTCGACCAATTTTAGGGAGAGAGAGAGAGCCATAGAGAAATGAATGAAATTAGATTGGCATTGAAGTTAACATCGGGTTTGCTAGCTTACATTGGTGGATAAGTATCGTAAGACAGAAAAATGTAAGTAAACGGTCAGACCTCCCTGGCGGACTCACTCGCTGACCGGAGCTAGCGTTTCAAAGGCTCTGTGTTGGCGTTGCACTTACGCCAGCGATGTCACTGCCTTTTGGCCGCAAATGTACGGCGGCCGATATGGTTCCTCGGGCCCATTGTGCGACAGTACTATAATAAAAAAAACTTGAATGTGACGCACTTGCTGTGATTCCTCTTGGACTTCGTGATACGCCTCTTCACCACCTCCTTGCGATAGGGCTGCCTCCAAAACGACATCCTGACCTAGAACACTAGATTCATGGACCCTGCTTCCGTTATCTATTAGACTTCCTCCACGGCACAAATGCTTGTGTACTTGTGAACATATTTTTGTGTTGTTGTCAAGGCAGGAGCTTCCGAAGTAAAAACAAATATAATTGGAAAGCAAAAGAACACGCAAGTGCGAGGTTTAGCGTGGGGCGGAAGCCCCTTAGACGGTGTTACAAGAGTACACGGGGGCGACATATTGGCGCGACCAATCACGTGAGGCAATTTCTTCTGCGCTGCAGAAACATCGCCCTGGCAGCTAATGCGCGTTTAACAACGTTGGTGCCACTGGTGTTGCGGGCGTCGCAACTCAATGGCGTACGACATGAGAAAGATAGAGAATTGTCTAAGTTTGAAGCCTGCAGTGCACTGTCAGTCTTGCTAAGATTACTCCACTCACCACGGTGTGATATGCCCTAGAGCACTGCAAGGGTCGTGATTCTCGGCCCGGTGTCGGCATTCGTATAAGTTTACGTGGCCTAGCCCGGTCCTCTGGTACAAAGCTAGACCCAGGCTCTGCCCGAGCCCGAAAAAGACTTTCCCCTATCCGACCACAAATCAGGCCCGAGTGAGGCGCGCAAGTGCCGCCGAGAGCAAAGTGTCTTTCTTCGTCATCTTCCGCCGTTATTGAACACAATTTACATTAGAAATTGTATTAGGTGACATGACAAAAAGCCTACAATGCCTGGCGAGGCCATGCTACCCTTACAGCAGCGTACAATGCTGCAGACTAATAGAAAACTCATAAAGAAAGGTGTTTGAAGAGAAAAAAAAATTCTAACGTGTAAACACAAACAAATCAAGAGCATGGTATTCTTTACAACAAACACGCAATATAAAAATTGTAGACAGTAGAAAACAACTTGCACATTACATAAAATACAAAACATGAAAAGAAACTTGAACCGCTATTATGAAAACAAAAGACACTTGACTAACGCTCTGAATGGGTTGCAATTCATTTGCATTGCGTTGCAGCAAGAAAACATTTTTATATCGGTAAATGGTAATTCCTTCATTTAATTTGTCTAAATGCATACGATACTAATTTAATAAGTTTGATGCCTATGAAATAATGTGCTGGTCGTCATAGTCCGTTCACGAACGCGGTGTACAGATTTAGGGTGCCTCTCAACATATGCGTTTTATTATTAAAGTTTACTGCGAATTGCCACTTATCTGACTCGTGCTGACCAAACATTTCCAAATATAACTTATATTCTTACGATGGGGGGCGTTTGTTTAAAGATGCATTGATGAAAAAGGGCTGAAGGGCTGCCGCGGCGACAGCGAGCCGCTCCAAAGACAAACACACTTCTTCCGTCCTTGCTGTCACTCTAGCGTAACACTCCTCCCTTCGCAGACGAAGCTTACTGGGCGAGGAAAGGTTACGTGCACTCACAGTCACGCAGACGACATCGCTTCATGAGGGCGACGTGAACAAGTGGCGTCTTCTTAAAACGGTAGCTATGAGACACGAGACGGGCAGTCGAATATGTCACAGCACTTAGGCGATCGGTGATGAAGAAAGACCTGTTGTAACGAGCCAGAAACTTCTGGTACAGGCTGCGTTTGTGAAGTGGTGTCCAAAGCAATACTATGCCCCCTTTGTCGTTCGACACATTGTTATGCCGTGAAGCGTAGCTGATCTTGGAGCGGTCCTGGGACGCCAACGTACGGAGCAGAGCTATGCGACGTGGTTCCTCAGCGCGGCAGAGAGATGGGTCATAGAAGAGTCCGCATGATAAGTAAAAGGTAAAATGGTGTCAAAGAACCTGCAGGGTGGTCTAACATAAACAAGATAGAAGAGGCTGTAGCCGGTGGTTTCATACTTTGCAGTGTTGGCGTATGCGATAAAAGGAAAGATGTCATCCCAATTATTGTGCCTGGAATTGGCGCACATGTTGGTCAGATTCTGCTCGTGAGCTCGACGAGACCATTTGAAAGCGGTTGGTACGGGGTCGCGTGGCAAAACTAGCAAGCAAAGAGATGCAACAGCTATTCGACTACGTTGGTCACGAGCTGGCTACCACGTTCACTCACAATAATACGAGAGGGTTCATGACACATCATAACGGAAGGCAGGATGAAGCACAAAACACCGATAGCCGTGGCTACAGTTTCACTATAACGGGTCAGATGGTCGGAACAGAGTTTAATCCGGCGGTTGTTATTTGTTGATTGGGGGGAATGGGCCGAGAACATCCACTACAACCAGTTCGAAAGGAAATGATAATGGTGCCACAGGTGGAGGAGACCGACCGGATCAGGATTAGGGCGCTTGAATTGCTGGCACTTGACGCAATTGGCTACATACTTTTCTTTATTCCGTCGAATACTAGGCCAGTAGTATCGGCCCTGAATTCGGTGGTATCTCTGGTGGTATTCATCTACGCAGCGGTCGTGTCATCATGCATAGCACGAAGCACGTGAGTTCTCAAGTTCTTAGGGACCACTAAAATTGTGCAGGCACGATCAGCCGCGTAATTCTTTTTGTAGAGCAGGCCATCTTTGATAACAAAGCCATTTTTACCTGCGGCTGAGTAGCTGAGGCGGAAAGGGCATCCTGGCTGCGCTTGTGGCACTGCTCTTCCTGGAAGGTGGCCAGATCGGGAAAAAGAATGTCGTCCATGGCGGCCAGAAACTCATAGAAGTTATCGGTGACGCATGCTCTTGTTGGTAGAGGAAGCTTCGAAAAACAGTCGGCGTCCGCATGATGGCGGCCACTCTTTTGGCGGAATGCAAACTCAAATTCCTGCAAATGTAGTACTCATCGAGCAACACGGCAAGGCGGGTCGCGGAGACCAACCAACCAACATAGTTAATTGTGATCAGCAACAATCGTAAAACGGCGCCCGTAGAGATATTGGCGAAACTTATGGACTGCAAGAATGACAGTGAGGCGCTGTTCCCTGACGGTGTAATTCTGTTCGGCCTTGCGCAATGAACGGCTGGCGTATAGGCAATGACATGCTCGGCGTCTCCAGAGCGCTGGACGGAGATGGTGACGAGGTCTAATGCACTCGCGTGAGTATGCAGTTCTGTTGTGGTAGAGAGGTCAAAATGACGACCTATGGGTCCGGAAGAGAGCAGAAACTTGAGTAGCCAAAACGGGGAATCGCAATCCACTGTGCAGGTGAAAGGCTTATCAGTCAGAGTGTAGGAAGTATCGGCAAAGTTGGGCACAAAACGTCGGAAGCACGATCAAGGACTCAAGAAACGTCTTCTGGCATTGTGACTGCGGTTGTTTAATGTCGGTAACTGCAGCGACCTTTTGTGTGTCTGATCGCACACCGTACTTGTCCACCAGATGTCGGAGGCGCACGGCACAAACTAAACGGCTTGACGTTGAAATCAAACAAGGCGCCTGGTATCCCAAAAGTGGTTTTCTCTTTGTCGGCTGATTGCATGGGTATATGCCAGTAGCCCGATCGGAGGTCCACAGATCAAAAACACGATACGTGTTGAAGACAGTCGATAACGTCATAGATGCGGGGAAGCGGATACACATCCTTATTCGTCACAGAGTTGAGACGCCGGTATAGTCGACGCAATACTTCCAAGACCCTTCTTTCGTTTTCACGAGGATGACCGGCGCTGCGCAAGGGCTAAAGGAATGTTGAATAACGCCCTTAGCTAGCATGTCGTCGACCTGTTGAACGATGATCATGCGCTCCAACGCGAAAACCCGGTAAGGCCTTATAGGACGCGCGGACCCTATGTTCATCCGTTCATCCTGTGGCGAGCCCGCATAGTTGGAAAGCGAACTTTGTTAGTATTCTGAGCGAAATCAAACAATGAAGCATGCCTGCTAAGGAAGCTGGCCAGGGCTTGACGCTTCTCTAAAGAAAGTGACTTGTTGATAATTTTTAGAAATGGGAACGAGTCTTCAGGGACTCGGGGGACAGCCCCTGCGCTTGGGCTTCGTGCGACGTGTCATCAGTTATAGCGTCTATGTTGAGACTAGTATCAGCTTCAAAAGAGGCACGTCGCATACCGCCTTGTAGCACAACAGACTGGGAGAAGTTTGACACCCAAAGTGTAGTTGTTCCGCAGGCCACAGAGAGGACGCATCGAGGTACGAGCACACTTTTCTTCACAACAATCGATGGCACAAGCTCAACAATACCATCAAATTTATCGGCGTCGGAGCCGCAAGCAGCAACTCGAACACTGGATCAGGAACGTGCCGGTAAGACATCTTCAGTGACGGGGAGAGTGTGTGAACAGGTAACAGGTTGGTCGGCAAAAGGAGAAAGGAAAAGGTCGCCGGCACCGCAGTTTACGGTGGAAAGAGCAGGAAGAACGTCACGTGCCTGCATAGCCGATGAGTAGCAAGCAGCGTTTTCTCTCGTTGCTGTACAGGCCATGTTTTACCATTGTTACCCTTGACCTCGTTGTCAAACAATTTATGTCACGCGGCACTAACAAAGGCCACAGACAGTTCTGATGCTGAAGACGCCCAAAAGGCCAAAGAGTGCAGAAGTTTGAACCAGTGTGCCCATGACCGTTTTCGTCTGTGCGTGCATGTGCGCCTTCTCCCCTTCAATGAGGGTATTTACATGAGCTTGTTGGTATGTCATTGTGGTGTGTGGAGTGCGCGACACGGTGCGATGAATGAAGATAAACAAGAAGCAGATGAGAAGGAGTGTGCGCCGGAGGCGAATTCCGTGCTGGTTGAAAGACGACAACGTCGAAGACCGTCCGGCACGTGAACACGCGGCGCAAGAAGGAAAAAAAACTGCCTTTTTTGTCTTTTACTATGCATTTCTTGTTTTCTTGTTTTCAAATATGAATTTTCTTTAGCATACCCACTGCCGCCCGATTCTTGGCCTATCCCCCTTAGTGGGTGCGAGCCATGACAGAGGTACATCATCATCATCATCATCAAATTTGGAGGACGCTTAAGCTTCGCTTTTCAGAGTGGAACGCGATGGCATTCAAAGATCCCTGACTGCTACTCATGGTTCCCGATGACTGCAGCTCATGCAACCGTAATGGTTACTGGAAAACACTGGCGGCGATCGCTATGCACGTAGGCGAGCTTTCCGGTGGAAATGCGGCCTCTTGCGTGGGTCGATCCCGGAGATGGTGCACAACAGCGCCAAAGAAATTAGATCATTTTCAGGATTGCGTATTCGTTTCGCACTTTTAATATTTCAGTCTGAGAAGATTTAACCTAAAAGGCATGCGCGGTGTCAATAGCTTTGCCAAGAATGCAAGACAAGGTATGAGCAACATTAATGATACAATGGTGTGGCATATTTAAACGTGGTTGGGATGATTTTCTCGCCCGCGGGCGCCAATGCCGATGCCGACGCCGGATTTTCTGCGACACGGGACCCTAAATGCTATCGCGTTGCACAAGAAAAAGACATCCAATCGCATGAGACCACGAAGCTTCGAGCGGCCAATGAGCAAACGATGAAAAAGCGAGGCGCGCTGGCAGAAGAGGGGAGAGTTCCAGGAAGCGACGCTAGGAGAAGGTCGACCGGCATTACTGCTGGGTAGTGTGGTGTTGTCTGGAGACTGCAGGCATCCGGTAGACCATGGCGACCAGGCCGGGGCAAGACGATTTCTTAGTGCGAAACTTACACAGTTTATTTCATGGTTGAGGAAGGTTAAAAAAGAAGAGAATGAATGAAAAATACATGGTGGGGCCGCTTAAATGGGCCCGCTAACATTGTAGGCGGGATTTCGCTCACGTCAATGTCACGTGACAGGTACTGAGTCAAGTCGGGAGTTCGGCAGCTGCTCCCTGTCTCCTAGGCGACGTTTCTTGGCCTTGCCTCCGCCAGCGGAGACTTGAGGTTTCTGTTGTGCACCGTTCGCTCTCTGGGCGCACGTACGCATATGGCCTGGTAAACACTGCGACACGGGGCTCCGGTGGTACACAGTTCGGGGAAGGCGGAACCCCTCGCCTGCTGGGCGCGCACACACAAAGGGGGCCATAAATCACTGCGACTAGCCCGCCAGATTGAGGATCACTCAAGACAACCATAGCAAATCAGGTATTCATCCTCCGTTGGTTTAGGCATGGGCCTCCCATAATTCCCCCTGCACGAGGCGTCACATGTCAATCGTAACGACCGGTCTGTCATACGTCAATCGTAATCCTTTTTGACCCGGGGCGTGACATGTCAATCGTAACAGCATCTCCGGCGGGGGAGGAAGATCCCGACGCGTAGGGGCCAGCAGCCACTGGGCGAGGGATCGGCGTTTCAGCAGCAGAATTTCCCCGCGGGGTGACGAACCCTTGGTTCGTAGCTTGTAGATTCCCTGGAGTCGTTCATCAGTTCTCGGGGCGCGCTTGTGTGCCTTTTCTCCCTGGTCCGGTCCAGTGAAACAGGACTTGCAAAGAGGTCTCGCAACTTTTCGTCTCCTGTTTGGGCACGCAACAGTGCCGGACCCACAACCACAAACAAGCGAGCAAAAGGCCACTCTCCCCCAAAACACACCAGGCTTTACAAAAAAAAACTGCTACTGCTTTCTCATCCCTTTCGCGCGTCCTCCCCGCTAAGCACTAAAAACAGCCATTTCCCGAAAGCGTTAGGACGCGATTACTAAATCTGCTAACAATCACCTACAACTACGCGGTAATAAAGAAACGTAAGAAAAAATGTGGTTGATCCCTCTTATATAGGAATCGGTATAGAACACGAAAGTGAAACGTGTCTTCACAGAAGTAGTGTAATGTTTATTGCACATTGATATATAATGTCTATTGGTGTTTTGTGGCTAAAGCGCCCTTAGGCGTTGATGCACCCACGCTGACGCCTGGTGGCACGTCTCCTCCATCACGACTACCAACGTCGATGACCATGAGCAACCGTCGTGCATATGGAAGCTGCACTAGGCTGCACACGCTAGCACAACGCGAAAGACGAAGCACGTAACTGACACACTAATACAACGCGCAAGACAAAGCACGTAACTGAATCGTCACCGAGTCAAATCAGCGCGTACAGCGCGTCGTAATTGCAGCCTCCGCGATCAACTTCAGAAACATTTTCAGAGCTAAATTCGGAGGCCACGCTCCGCTGTGCTGAGTACGGTGAACGCCACTACCAACGCCACCTAGGTGGCGTTGGTAGTGCTTCTTGATGCCAGCGTCCCTTCGAATGCTGGCATCGAGGCGTCGTAGTGGTGAGACCACCGAAGCGTTCACTGTCGGTGCGCGTTAGTGTCATAATGCAGTACTTCTCTTTTCTGCTCGTAGGCGGCGGCACCGCCCCGAACAAGAGCGCGGGTACACAGAGGAGTGTTAGATATATAAGGCGCGTCTGTGTAGCTCTCTGCAAATGCGTTTGTGGCGCAATGGGTTAAACGCTCGGCGATCTATCGTCGCGGACCGAGAGGTCGTGGGTTCGATTCCCAAATTTTGCATGTTTGTGGAACTTTTTCTTCTGGTTTCTTTCTTTGTATTATGGTCACTGACGTATTTCCGTGACGGAAATACGTCAGTGAAGTCTTGGTGGACCCCGGCATAAAACACTTTCGTGTTAAAAGAATACCAACGTAAAAATGACACGGAAACCAGAGGGGACATGAGGCTAGCGATACACTAGGGGCAACGACTCAGACCATCTGCATTTAAATTGAGTTTACCTTTCTTGTAGCGAATGTCAAAATTGTACTGCTGAAGTGCTAAGCTCCAGCGCAGAAGACGACCGTTTTTGGGGGACATTGATTGTAGCCACGTAAGAGGACAGTGGTCCGTCTCGATGGTGAATTTCGAACACGCAATGTTACAGGCTAGCTTCTGCACCGCCCACACAACGCAGGCACATTCTTTTTCAGAAGCACTGTAGGCTTCCTCGCGAGCAGTGAGCTTCCTACTGGCAAAGAATACAGGGTGATCCTCGTAATTATCTCCCTTTTGACAAAGCACAACACCCATTCCACGATCACTCGCGCCGCACTGAACAATGAACGGCTTAGAATAATCCGGCGCGCTTAACACTGGTTCACTCGTCAGAGCCCTCTTCAGTGTACAGAAAGCCCTTTCATTGGCTTCGTCCCACTGTATGGTTTGTGGTTCTGTTTTTCTAAGCGCATCTGTCAGAGCGCTTGCAACATCGGAGTAACGCGGAATATATCTTTGGTAATATCCTGCTACTCCGAGAAATGACCGAATATCCCGTTTAGTGCGAGGTTGTGGAAAACTTTCGATTGCAGCTAGTTTGACCTCGGAAGGCCGGCGGCGGCCTTGACCAATCACATGACCCAGGTAGGCCACTTCGGCACGCCCCAATTGACACTTTGTCGCTTTGGCAGTTAAGTTAGCTTCGCGCAGACGGGCCAGTACGGCTCGCAGATGCGTCAGATGTTCTGCCCATGATGCCGAAAAGATCGCGATATCATCGAGATACGGCAGCGCAATATTCTCCATACCACGCAACACTCGGTCCATAAGGCTAGAGAAACAATAGGGAGCGTTTTCAATCCAAAGCTCAGGACCTTTGGTCGAAACGTTCCCAATGGAGAAACAAATACGGCATACCTACTCGCCCGGTCTGTCAACGGTACCTGCCAATAACCCCTGACTAAGTCTAGTGTAGAGATAAAATTGGCGCTGCTCATTTTCTCAAGCCTTTCTTCGATATAAGGTATAGGATAGGTTTGATCCTTCGTGATCACGTTAAGCCTCCGGTAATCAATACAAGGGCGCGGTTCCTTTCCAGGGACCTCAACTAAGATAAGAGGGGAAGTATAAACATTCTCTCCCGCTTCTATTACGCCTAGCTCCAACATCTTTTTTTATTTCCGCAGCCATGACCTCACGCTGGCGTGGTGAAACGCGATACGCCTTCGAACGCACAGGCTCTGATGAGGTTAATTCAATATCATGGACAACTGCTGTCGTCAGTCCCGGCTTGTCCGAAAACCTATCTCTATACTCATACATGAGTTCCCGCAGCTCCGTCTTCTGATGGAGGTCGAGCTCGGCTTGCTGTACGAGGTTATCTATGGTTTCGCCTACGCTTGCTTCCGTTGCTGGCGCCAACTCTGGAAAGTCAAGCGGCATTTCCTCTGGCATGTTAAGGGACATGTTTACGACGGCCTCTCTCTGCCGATAGGGCTTCAGTAAATTACTGTGGTATACCTGATGAGTTCTTCTCTTACCCGGAACTGTTGCTATATAGTTTGTGTCAGATAATTTTGAAACAATGTCAGCTGGTCCTTCCCACTGTACTTGCAGCTTGTTTTTCGGTGAGGGACGTATTATCATTACCTGATCTCCTACCTCGAAGCGTCGCGCCCGAGCTGTTATGTTGTAGTAAAGCTTGGCATTACCTTGGACTCTGCGCATTTCTCGTCCTGCCAATTCTTACGTCGTATGCAGCCAATCTAACAAATCTAGCAAGTATTCAACGACAGACGGATCGTCAGCCCGGCCCTCCCAGGCTTCCCGAGTGATCCGGAGTGGCGATCGCAGGGAACGACCATAGACTAACTCCGCCGGTGAAAACCCTGTCGACTCATGCGGGGCGGTAGAAGGGCGAACATGGCTGGTAAGCACAGGACTGGTAAGCAGAGTTCCCAATCTTTTTTGCGCTCATAACACATGGCTCGCAACAGACGCTTCATGACCGAGGGAACCTTTTCTACGGCGTTGGACTGGGGATGGTAGACCGAACTATGGATAAGTTTGACACCGCATTTTTCCAGAAATGTCGAGGTTAGGGCGCTCGTGAAAACGGTTCCTTGGTCCGACTGAATTTCCGCTGGGAAACCTACTCGCAAAAAGATGGACAAAAGCATGTTCACGATCTCGACCGAGCTTATCTCTTTTAAGGGCACTGTTTTAGGGAACTTGGTTGCGGGGCACAGTACCGTAAGAATGTGGCGGTGGACGGACTGTGTTGCGGGCAAAAGTCCTATTGTATCTATTACAAGTCTGCGAAACGGCTCCGTAATTATTCGAACAAGTTTCATGGGAGCTTTAGCCTTGTCCCCGGGCTTTCCAATGCGTTGGCACGTGTCGCAGCTTTTTACGAATGCTTCTATTTCTCGAAAGCACCCGGGCCAGTAGAATTCCTGCAACAAGCGGTCCTTGGTTTTTCGAATGCCAAGGTGTCCGGACCAAAGGTCCCCGTGCACCAAGTGCAGCAGATCCTGGCGGTAACGCTGTGGCACTACTAGTTGATCAAACTGGACTCATTTTCTATCGCGATACCTTCGATAGAGAACGTCTGCCCTCTTTTGGAACATTATGTTTTTCTTAGCGGACCCCGCCTCAGCGTTGTGCTTAAGGTTCCGAAGAGTGGGGTCCCCTTCTTGCTCGTTAACCAAAGTGCAAGTTGTAACGTTTAGAAATTTTCGCCTTCATTCCATTTTCCGAGATGCTACAGGTTCCCCGTTCACTCTCAATACTGCCGCCTCTTCCTCACTCAGTGCGGTGGCCTGTTCTTTAGTCGACACGCCTTCAACGACCTTGCTTTCACTTGTAACCTCATTAGCGCTCTCTGAGGATTCCTTGTGTAAGGATGTGTCCTCCTGTGCTGGGCTTGCGCATGCTACCTTTGCCGCGAGTTGTCGTGCCTTTGATCTGGTTAGAGCTTGCACTATTCCTTCGCCGAAAACGACTCCCCTGCTCCGCAACAACTCGTCGGATTTGTTTGAAAACAAATATGTATATTGCGGTGGAAGGTGCGCTGACACGGCTGCTTCGGTGTCAAGTGTTCCGAAAGGACCCACAACGCGGACTCTGGCTACTGGTAGACAAAGACTGTTAGCCTCTGCTGCTTGCTTTATCCAAGCGCATTCTCCGGTAAACTGACTTTGTTCTACGTATGAGGGATGAACGACATCTATCTTGGCGGCTGAGTCCTGGTGTACGCGACAAGGCTTGTCATTCACTACGAGGTCCCGAATGTACGGTTCTAACAATCTCATATTGTCATCGGTATTGCTCACTGACAAAAAGATAACTTTTGGATTTCTGCAACCGAGGGCAATATGTCCTGTCTTTTGGCAGTTAAAGCACACAACTGGCTTTCTAGCTTCGAAAGCCTTCTTTTGTTGTGCAGCCTTGAGTTCTGGTGGCTCCTCCTTTCCCTCTCTGTTCTTCTCGTCATTACTGGTCGCTGACTCCGCTTTCTCATTTCCTTTATACGGTCTCGACCTTGACCACCGCTCCTGCTTGTCGGATTTGAATCTATTCTCCTTCTTGAGCGTCTCTTTGCTTTCGGGGCCCCGGCGCGATGCGTATTCCTCAGGAAGCTCAGCCGCCCTTGCGACTGTCTCTACGCCTGGCCTATCCTGCACCCAATACCTAATGTTTTCAGGCAGTCGGCGGAAGAATTGTTCCAGCCCAAAACACTCCACCACTTTGTCGTGGTCACCAAAAGCTCCGGATCCTTTTAGCCACTCCTTCATGTTGGCCATCAACGAGTACGCTAAATCGACATAGGACTCGTTTCTGGCTTTTTCGGCCTCCCTGAACTTTGTTCGGAATGCTTCCGCTGATAACCTGTACTTTTTCAGAAGACTAGAATTTACTTTGTCATAGCATTATGATTCTTCTTTTGCCATGCGAGCTATCACGTCTGCAACCTCACACGGCAGCAACGTCAGCAGACGCTGCGGCCACGAGTCTTTCAGAAATCCAGCCTTCTCACATGTACGCTCAAAGTTCACTAAGAAGCGGCCCACATCCTCCCCGACTTGGTATGACTGCATCAAGTCCTTCATTTTTTCTCGCGTTCTCTCGAGATGGGAGTCGCTTCTCCGGTATTCTGAGCCTTCAAAATCTCAAGCTCAATGTGATTGATCTCGGGCGCGTCACGTCTTTCGCGTTCCTCTCTGGCCTCACGTGCTACGCGTTCCTCCTTGGCCTCACGTGCTAGTCGGTCTTCTTTTTTCTTAATGCTAATTAAGCATTCTTCTAGTTCCTCGTCGTCTGCCCCGAGTGCCTCAATCGTCTCAATTATCTCTGGCTTTCTCTGTCGCTCTGAAATTTCTATGTCCAGCTCAATGGCCAACTCTAGCAATTCCGGCTTCTTTAACGCCTTCAGGTTCGTGGCTGTCCTTAGTGCTTCTATTTATTCATTTTACACGACCGTGACGTACTCTAAAGACACTCGTCAACGGTTACTACTATCACTGCTTTTGTATACTTCCCCCCAAATTACAAAAAGCCTGGTGATATCTCACTGAAGAAAGGCCGTGCACTCACCAGCTGCAATCATGAATATTGCGACGATCGTCCCGAAGCCGCTATCCAGAGACCGTCTTTCCAGGCTGAAGCGTGGTCCATCTCATTAGCTGCCAACCATTTGTTGCGACACCGGATTCCTTCAAGCTCGACCAGCGTTACTGCTGGGTAGCGTGGCGTGGTCGGCAGACTGCAGGCGTCCGGTAGACCATGGCGACCAGGCAGTTCACACAGTGGGGTGTTCCCCCTCCCGCATAAACTTGGACACATTCGCTTATTAACTGAATTAACAAGCGTGGTGTCAGCGCGCACAAGCAAACATGAATAGATCACACTCAATGACCACAGACGACTGTCAGAACGCTGGCAGCAAGCGCAGCCGCCGGAGCGAGCGAAGGTTCGTGCGGTCTATCGCTTCAACGGAAACTGAGCGGCGAATGCACAGCGCATACAAAGGTCAGAGCCGTGTGGAGATCGCTTTTAAGAGACGGTGTGGGCGACCGCCACAGCCGGGCAAAGTACAAACGCAGTTGTTGGCAGAGTAGAAGCTGCCCCCCCCCTCCCTCCCGCGCGGCCTTCCCGTTTTCTTGCTTTGCGTGGGAGATGGAGTGGCCAGTTCCCCTTGCGCCCGGTTGCAAGATAAGCATTTGGTGCCTCAGCACAGCGTCGCCTCGCCTCCATCCCTCCCATACCCCCACGGCCTTTCACGCGATGAAGGTCGCGTTTGCTTTCCGCCGTGCGTTCGCTCTCCGTGATAGCGCGCGTCCCCCGCATGGTTTTACTCGCGCATACGGCGCGCGGCGGCGATGTTATAGCCCTTGGACTTTATACGGAACCTCACGGCGACGGCGACGCCGACGGCAGAAATCCGGTTGAAGTGTCCATATAATTGCTATCACAATAAAAAGTCACTCACCGAATTCAAGACACCCTTGAACCTTCAGCCTTCAGCACAAGCATATAGCGTTCTCTCTCGCTCCTCGTGGAGCAACTTGTCGACAGACCACTCTTACGCGCCGATTTATGTAAACTTTTTGTTATTCGGGACGTCGCCGCGTCTTTACTTGAGTCCTTTTGCGCTGCGAGTAAGCTACTGACCAATAGGCCAATTTGTAACCTAGGGACTGGTGAGCCCTTTGGCGACAGTAGTGAAAGTGCTGCCATTTGCAACACCGTTTGTGGCTCTGCGTCACGTTTACCAACTCCTATGGCTTCGTCATTGAAATGGCTGAAGCCATGAAGTGCGATACATGCAATTGTGGTGAGGCCTGCACACATCTGTGTTTGCTCAGACTATATTATCCATGGGAAACTCATGTGTGCCGTGTTTGATGATCTGGGCAATCGCAGACTATTAGAACAAAGTTCTGGGCCAGTATTATCAGTCACTTTGTGGCTGAGCCAACCAACTTTGAGGAATGGCATGTCTCACTGCAGGCGTGTAATCTAGATATCGTTTTACAGATAGCAGCACATGACTTGTCTTTCAGATTTGAAGTGAGGTTATGGAAAGAGCCACAGGGAAGTTAGTTGATGTAGGGTGTGAGTTTGTTGCCACAATAAACGAGCTTACCACAGCGTGCCTGCTCGAACGAATAACCAAACACTTGAAGGGAACGTCATTAATCTCTGTATGCGTGGCCCATGTTTATTGTTACTGTGATCTTGACCTGCCTTTTGTAAACTTTGTGTACAATTCTCTGTGCCTGACTACCACTGGCTGCTTTTTATATCTGTATTGTTTGCACGCGTACCAACGCTGCCTTTGGTATGCCGCATCCTACATTGTCGATTATTATTATTATTTGATTTTAATACATACTTGCAGGAAAGGAAAAGCGAGGAGCAGGCGGGCAACTACCACCTAAAGAGGCACAATGACTGCCTACTCTGCCGAAAGGAGGAGACAGAAACATAGAAGTGGATGTTAGGAAGAAGGGCAGGAAAGAGGAAAAAAAGAGCAAGATGACAAGCCTCAAAGAATAAAGCAGAACACACACAGTACAGGTCCCGCACAGTAGGTCACGCTACTAAACAGAGTTAAAATAGAAGAAATAGTGTCTAAGGTCTTGTCATTGGAAAGTAGGAATCAGCTCCAAACGTCCACCTAAGTGCACACTTCTCGAAACGTAAGAATAGCCTGATGAGCCTGATCGGGTCAAACCACACAACTACTGAGCACATTCGTCGAGTGTCGTACATCGCTGGCCAAGGAGGTGAAAGTCCCTCAATAGCGACCTGCGCTGCGCGATGAAAAGGGACTCCTCCAATATAAAATGCGGAAGTGTCTCGCAGCGAGAGTAAATTTGAAGCTAACGAGAGTAAATTGAGTGAACTAACTTTTCTCTTGCTTGTTTTCTTCAGTCTGCTTAAGGTTAAAGACTTGTTAGTTCAAAGATGGCTGTAGGTGAGTCACGACACGAAATAAAGGGTAGACATAGGCCACGAGTCCCCGCTCGTCCCCGTCTCCTTCTGTGTCCGTGTTTTTTTGTTTTTGCGCATAACCATTTCCTTTGCAGGTAGACATAGGACTTGTCTGTTTTTCTTTGTACTCAAATCATGCAATATAGTGGTCAACTAGGCCCACTAAATGGTATTTTGAGTCGGGACGTCTGTGTCAATCTTAGAATGACCATAAATTCCCCATAACGAGGAAGCTACATTCACTACAATTTCATCTCTGGTACAGTTTGCCATCATTTTCAAACTTTCTTATCGTTATTATAAATTTTCTCTTGCGTGCGAATTCATTGTAGTGCCAGGTTAGTGATGCCCAATTTTAAGCCTCACTATCGGAAGGTCTTTGTTTCAGATGCGTGACTTTGGATGCTGCCTGCTGTGCTTGGTGTGTGCGGCACTGTGCATCTTCTGCGTAGTTCGCGTCACGCAATTTGAAGATGAGAAGCACATCTTTATATCGCCTCCCCAACAGAAGAAGGCCGTGGTTGTTGATTTGACAAACACTTTCACCAATGACACTATATACTGGAAAGACGGCGAATCTTTTCATCTAGATATAGAAGTTATTCCCGGCTCTAATGATGAATGGTAAGGCTGTCCGAATTCTTGCAAATCATAATTCAGGGGCGTTTAGCGTTTGAAAGTCACACCTTGGGCAATAAGATGCATCATAATTCGATACTGCGAATTCAATATACACAACCACCTTTGCACTTTAGCGTGCACTGTAAGTAGAGCTACGATTTGCAGAAATACAGCAAACCCTCATTATAGTAAGACCACTTTATTCGAAATACCGCTAACTCAGGCTCCCAATCGCAGTGCATGTAGTTTACGGCGATTTATTAAAATGGCGGAATCGCGACACTCCACTTAAAAAGTGCGAAGTAAGAAATCATCAGTGCAGCATCCACCATGGCCTTTCCCATTTTGAATTAAGTTGCCCAGGGAAACAGCTGTCCAAGTACACTCCGTTACGTGAAAGCAGTTCCTTGAATGTGATGTGTCACGCGATGATAAACGACCGGCGAAGCAGCTGCTTGCGGGCGTCATCACAATTTCGGCAATGTTATGTCACCACTATCGAGTATGCCTTTGCTGTAACACTGAATTTAGGAGCTTCTGTGCTGTTGCATTGCACATCCCAACAAACTATGACCATTTTATAGCCCTTAAAGGTATCTCCTGTAAAGTAAACTGATTTCCCGATATTTTCCGAACTTCACTGTAACGACGGATTGCTGCAGCGGCATTTGGCAATGCTTCATCGACGCGTGGCATGACAGAGAAATGAGGAGAGTGGTGCACGGATGCGGAGAGAAGGAGAGCAGTAGCCTCGCTCACGTGCTGCTGTGATAAAGAAGCTCTAATACCACAAGTCATGGCTTATCTCAGAGGAAGGGAGATAGCCAGCTCACCCTTTGCAAAGATCCAGGGACCTAGACCTTCAATTACGTCGCAAATTTCAGCTATCACATTGAACATTTTCCACCCGTTACACAGGATGCTTACTGCTGTAACTGCGCCAGATACTTGTAGGAATGCCAAAATATTCACACTAATTCACAATAAAGCAGACGTTAAAGAATTCTCGGACAACTAACTTGTTTTCGGTATGCTACACAGTTGTCCGGCATTTAGACTATAGAGGTCGGCGCAAAGTTTTGCATGCGAACCTAGATCAAACGCCTTGTGAAAATCTAGCAAAATGTCGTCATCTGGAAGTTGTTTATGTAGGATGTTTGCAAACTATGAACAACTGACTTTATTTTGTAACATTGGAATAGACATTTCTGAAGCCATATTGATAGGTGATGAGCAGGCTTTAGTCAAACTATGCAACTAGCTATCATAAATTTCAATATTTTACGATGTGACGATGCATGTGACGATGCTTTTTTAACACATGGCTCGCCATTGCGATAGGAAAGGAAGTGGAATTAAATGACCCTTGCTAAATGACAACAAAAAACTTTGAGATCATCTCGGCATTGTGACGAAGAAAAATGTTCACAATATCAACACGGGCCAGTAAACGACATGGTGTTCAGAGCAAGCGCTATAGGAAAATAATATACAAAGGAACAATGTTTGCTTCAGGAAAATGCACTGCGTTGCGTAGCCTCTTTTTAAAACCAGTCATGCATATACTGCAGTGCTTACGATCCCTGTCCAGGACCTAATTGAAACTTATTTAGACAAATCATTTCATAGCATTCGCCGCGATAGATGTTAGGGTGCCGTAGATACGAAACTAAATCAGTGGAACGTGTCCTAGGCTTAAGAAGAGGCATCACCCGTGCCACTTTCTGCTATTTCAGCTCTTCTCGGCATATCATTGAAGATAACAATGCGCTTTTATTCTTGCTATTTGAATAGGTACGCAAGTACTTGGTTGCTAATCAGGCCGAGCTCCACAGCACAATACCATGCTTGGCTGCTGAGCGCTGACGCTAGCTCCGAAATTGTGAATGCCGATGTACAGAGACGAAAAAATATCCTTCACAGATATATGTCAATGCGAGCCATTCACACATCAAAGATAGCAAATGTGGAGCCGGAATCACAAAAACGTCCTTACGTTAAAAATGTTTGTAGAAGCAGGTGTTAGCCTATCGTGGTGTTGGGCATATTAGTGAAAGGCCGCTGACCAATGGCAAGCAGCACTTACGAAGGAAAATCTTTGTGAATTCGGCCCCTGTATTAAGTTCGACCGTGCTTAGAAAGTCATAGTATTTCACAAATACCTGTGTTTTACAGCGAAGCTGTCTATGGCTAGGATCCCGGGATTTCTCCGTGACGTAACGTTGAGAGAAAACAGTGGTGGGCCTATCCCGGCGGCAGAGTAGGGCAGAGCAATGGGGTATACGCCCGTAAGGCAGAGGCTACAAGCATTCAGCAAAGTGAAGCGAACAGTGCACTCATTCTTTGGAATCACGCATTCAACATACAGAATAGCACACGCTTCAATAAAGAAGAAGCTCAAAACAAGCATCCGTACCACATAATTAAGGCGCTCCTGATTACAATGCGAAGCATGCAGCGCTCCCTGCATACGTTTCCCGGTAAAGATTACTGTTGCGCAAGCTGCTGCCGCGAAGATGGCAGCTTGCGACGTGGGGAGTGGGTGACACAAGGGCAGCGCAGCATGGCAGACCGTAAAGTTATCTTTATCTGCAGCCGATCAGGAAGCGCACGTGTGAGTCGGTATCGTCTGCTAAGGAGACGATGTCGGTCAATGGCTGCTGATAAAAGTACTTCTCGCGGACTTACAGATGCATTTTTTTAATTTAGACGAGACCATCTGGACAGACAGACAGACAGACAGACAGAAAACCTTTATTTGTAGCAAGTGAGTTTGGACTCCTTTAAGTCCCTGGGCCACCGCACGGTCCCACACTACGTCGAGACGGTCACGTTCCTTTTGTTCATGGCGTCGGCGGCCCGAGCCACCGCAGCAAGCTAAGTTGTGGGGTCCGTAGACGATAGCAGGACCTCCCAGTCCTCCCAGCTTGAGATGGCGGCTGTCCCTGCGGGGGAGGATCAGCAGGGCAGCCAAAAAGGATTTGGGAGAGTGTGGCGTGAGGGTCGCCGCATAAGGAGCATGTAGGGGAGGTGCCACAGTAGTGGGATAGCAGCTGAGGGGATGGGAGAGAGCGGGTATGGAGACGTCACCAGAGGATCTGCTGGGAGTGGGTAAGGGAGGGGTGGGGAGGAGGGTAAGTCCGACGGTCCAAACGGGATACTTGCGTGAGCTCTGCAAAGCTGTGCGCCCGCTCCCTCGAGAAACCCGGATCGAGGCTGTCCTGAGCCTGGCAAATCAAACCTCGAACCAATGTGTCGGCAGCCTCGTTTCCGGGTATCCCAGAGTGAGCCGGCACCCACCGGAGCTCTACCCTGCGTGGTAAATTCTGGGTGGGGGTGTTCAACAAGTGCCAGGCAGGGGTGTGAATCCTGCCTCTGGCAAAGTTGGACAGAGCAGTCTTGGAATCGCTAAAGATGTATTTAGCATCCGAATGTGCAAGGGCTAAGGCGATGGCGGTCTCCTCTGCCTCCTCAGGTGTAGAGCCCGAAGGAAGATGGTGAGTTAGTGGTCGGGGCTGGGTTGGGTTGTAAGCAACTGCTACAGCTTCATGCGTTGTACATGCGGCGTCTACCCAAATGGCATTCTCGGCTTCTCCGTAATACTTGTGGAGGGCATTTGCGCGAGCTACGCGGTGAGAGATGTGATGCTGGGGATGGACGTTTCGAGGAAGCGGTTTAACTACGAGGGGGGTAGGGATGTGTCGAGGAATGGCTATAAGGGTTGACTGATAAGCGGGTATGTTGATGCGAAGGGAGGCGAGGATATGGCGGCCAGTGGCGCTCGCGGCAAGTCTTAAAGTACTGCGTCTGAAGGTGTGCCTCAACTAGTTCAGGAAGCGTGTTATGCATGCCTAGTGCAAGAGTTTGGCTGTGCTAGTGCTGCGGGGTAGGTTTAGGGCTGTCTTAGTTGCAAGGCGGATCATATAGTTCACGCGCTCAGTTTGCGTTGGGTTCAGCTTGAGATATGGGGTGGTGTACAGAATGCGTCTAAGCGTAAAAGCATGTACAACTTTCATGTTGTCTGCTTCGTCTAAACCCTTGTGCAGGGAAGATACGCAGCGTAGAAGATGCAACATTGATTGCGTGGAGGTCTTGAGTGTTTTAAGGGTATGGTCATTGCGTTCAGAAAGTGATTTGGACGGGCGAGTTAGCGGCAGATTTTGGTCTAATTAGGAAGAGCTCGGACTTAGAGGCCGAACACTCGAGCCCGATAGATGATGCGTGAGTGGAGATGGTGTCGGCTGATAATTGTAGAGTTTCCTCAATTTCCCCGTCAGAGCCATGAGTGGTCCATGTGGTCATATCATCAGCGTACAGGGTATGCTTTAGGTGTGGGATGACATTGAGTTTCTGGGCTAAGGGGATGAGAGAAATATTAAATAGAAGTGGAGAGAGAACGGCGCCTTGAGGGGTTCCGAACTCGCCGAGTGTATAAGGGGGTGTGCTGAGCTGATCAATGTGCAAGGACGCAGTGCGGCCAGAGTGGAAGCCGCAGACGTAGTTGTAGGTTTTGGGGCCTACCTGCAGTGCCTGCAGTTCCCGTAAGATGGCAGCGTGTCAAATTCTGTCAAATGCCTTAGTGAGGGCAACTGCCAGAATAGCTTTAGTGAGATGGGGGATGGTATCATCAAGCACGTCGTGCGTAATTTGGAGTAGGGCATCCTGCGCAGATAGATGCGCACGAAAGCCCATGCACCATACTGTGGGGGAAAAGGTGGTTCTCTTCCATGTACGTTGTTAGTCGGGCAAGGATTATGTGCTTGAAGGCCTTGCCGAGACAGGATGTAAGAGAAATGGGGCGGATGTACTCGAGGGTGATTGGCTTGTGGGGTTTTGGGATAAATATGATTTTTCCATGCTTCCAGGAGGCAGGGAGGGTACCTGCTTCCCAGCACTCGTTAAAGTAAGTGACTAGGTGAGATATGGAGGCATCATCAAGATTTCAGATGGCAGCATTCGTAATTTTATCTTCCCCGGGTGCGGTATTGCGCAATTTCAATAGGGCTGCGTGAAATTCTGACTCTGTAATAGGGGCGTCAAGCTGCGGTTGGGGTGAGCCCGTGTACTCGGGATGTTTGCAAGGAAGACCTGGGTTGGTATAAGTGCATTTCACCTCCGCGAGGAAGGCGTCGGTGTCCTGCCGATGGTTATGACTCATGGGTGAGGCGGTGAATGCTAAGGCGCGTCTGAGTTTTAGATTTCGTGGGATCTAGCATGTGGCGTAACAGGTGCCAAGCGCGGGTTGTGGAGAGATTGCCGCGGAGGCCGTCACAAACCTAAGCCCAGCTAGCTTTGCAGAGAGTGGCACTATGGTGTTCTATTTGGGATTGAAGCTGGGTGAGTTTGAGTTTTAGTTTCCTGTTGTGCTTTTGAGTTTTCCACCTTTGCGTTATATTGTCTTGGGCTTCAATGAGGTGGGCGAGCTTACTGTCGCTAACAGGGTTGGCAGGAGTAGTATCCAGCGTTTGGGTATGTTGGCGAATGTCGTTCTGTAACGGAGTAGTCCAGGTGTCTAGGTCCAAGGGTGCCTGTGCTGGCTGCGCTTGCCTAAATTTACGGAGCTGGTCCCAATTAGTGTGCCTAGCGGTAAATTTGCGCTCAGGTCGGCGATAGTTTACTGCTATGTGAATTAGGTGGTGGTCGCTACCTAGTGTGGCTTTCGTTCTTTCCCACTGTAGATGGGCCAAGTTTCTACCAAGCGTGAGGTCTGGGCTAGTATCGGCAGTAACGCTGTTACCAATCCGCGTAGGTAGGCTGAAATCATTAAAGATGGTCAGGTGGAGCACCAGCGTTTCATTGTATAAAACTGCCTCTGTGGTTGGTGCGTCGATAGCCCCAGTCCACGTGAGCGCAATTAAAGTCGCCGGCAACCAGTATGGGGTTTGGTCCGCCCATTTGGGTTACTTGAAAGTTTGGGTGACAGCGCAAACAGACGATCACAAGAAGGGAGACACGGACACACAGGCGCGGGTTACGCATTCCGGGTTACGCATTTGAGCAGTGGACGGAGTAGGTGAATAGGCTGTCGCGGGAGATCTATATAGCAGTTAGGAATGAACAGGGGAGATTGTGCAGGGGTGGGGGGCAAAATTTCGATGAATGTGTGAGCAATAGGGGATGTAATGTCGTGCATCGCGTAATGCAAGGAGTTACAGACGTATGTAACCACCCGAGGAAGATCAGTGGAATCCGATGGGATAACAGCGTATCCTGGCAGTTGCCTGCAAACATTGGCGTCCTGGATAGCGATAATGTGTGGTGGGGACAAAGAATGGGCGATAATCTGTTGCAGAGGGTCGCGCTTTCGCCGAAAGCCCCTGCAATTCCATTGAATAATTTGTAAAGAATTATGGCCCCTCGGATGAGCCATGTTGAAGGGTGGCGGGACGAAGGAGGGGTGTGGAAGGTGGGACTGCGGGAGGAGAGGCCGTTGAGAGTCCAGGTATAAGCTGAGCTAAACGTTCCTCTACCTTGGTCATGATGCTAGATATGACCCTATCTATTATACGGGTAATGGTAGCTTCAATCATAGTCTGGCACTGTGCAGTGACCTGCGCAGTAATGCGCTCTGTGAAGTTGGCTTCTAGGTTTTGGGCGAGATCCTGAAATTTGGCTTCCAGGATCTATAGGTTGCGCTGGGCTCTCATCAGACCTCCTCTCTTTCTGAGGAGGTTGGTCCGACGGGGTGGATGAAGAAGATGGGGGTGGTGGAGTGGGAGGCAGAGCAGGGGTGGAGGTAGAAATGGCTGTCCTGAGCTGCTTTACCTCTTCCCGCAGAGCCTGCACTTCCGGGTCCTGGAAGGTCGTGATGTTCGTCTTGGCAGCCTTGAAAGCTCATGTAGAGGTAGACGGGAGGGTTGTGCTAAGCGGGGGAAAGTCCTCCTTGGTAGGGCACTTTGTCTTCTGGGGCGGTGAACTGCGTCTTTTGTCGGTGGCATTTCTTGCCTTGCACGAGCCGGTGCCCTTGAGATGCTCTCCGCCACAGAGAATGCAGATCGGGATGCAGGAGGGAAGATCTTGCGGTTCATGCTTGTCCCCGCACCGCGGGCAGAGACCACTCTTGGGGTGAAGGCACACGTCGTATCTGTGGCCCGGTCGATGACAGTTTGTGCACGCGTCTGGACTTCCCTTGTACGGCGTGCATCTGTACACTACACTCATATAACGTATGGTGTGAGGGACTAGCGCGTGCGCAAATGTGATCAATATGGAGTGGGTCCTACCCATTCTGCGGGCTGCGATAATATCAGCTTCCGGGTTGCGGGTCTGGAGGTCCGTAGCATCTGTTCCGGTGTTTCCGCCCAGTAGGCTTGCGAGATGACTCCGCGCACAGCAGCGGGCGGCGGTGCGATGTAGGCGGCGACAGGGTAGCTGGTCTCTTGGAGGACCACTTCCTTGAGTTGGACGAGGTGAAGGGCCGTTGCCTTGTGAGGTGTAGCGACCGTGAAGGTGTTGTTCGTAGGGTGGATCCAGAGGTGAAACTCTCCTAGGTCCCGGTCTGCGGCAGTGACTTGTATAGCTTGCAGGAGTGGCTGAGCCATGGCTCCGTTCAAAGCAAGGCCTCCTCTTGGTCGGAAAACTACCCTTATAGTGTCGGGAGGGAGTGAAGCAAGTTGCTTACTTCGCAGTGCGACTGCGTGCGTCACGCGCAGCTATTGTTGTTGAGCGCAGTATGTCGGCTTGAAGGTCGCAGGGGTAGCGTCGGCCGGAGTTCCGACCCGTACGCGGGAGGCTTATCTCGAACAGGGGCTCCATGAGAAGGTACAGCTAGCGTTTCTGGGCTTGGTTTTCCATCCTTGTACGCGCGGAGTATCGTGGTCCACTCACTGGCTCTGAACGATGTCGGGTCGAGGTCTTTACCCTGCGATTGCACATCCATGGCTCTTGGGAGTGGGTGCGCGTCCGGTGATAGCTAGGCCTAGCCTCTAGCGAGGCAAGACCGAGCGCGGCGGCTCGCAAGGAGCAGACTTTCCGACGTCGATACGGTCCGAAAAGAGGTTGGAATGCAACAATGGCCGTAACGGTTGAAAGGTGCTCACCTTTAGAAAGCGCTTGGCATATGAGGTGAGGCACTAGGGCGTGTGGTCCGCACGAAAAGAAGATTTCGCCCGGAGCCGATGCGGGGCACATCTTGCTTCTCGAACGCGACGCGCGTCGTTCACCCTCTGGACTGCTCTCGAGGCAACTGGAAGTTGGAACTCGATGTCTTTTCTTGAACTACCGATGTAGCAGGCTGGCCGTCGGCAGCCTGGCAATATAACTGGTCCCTGCTGCGCATCCCCATTTTGATGGGGGCGAAATACAGTAATACCCGTGTACTGTGCATTGGGTGCACGTTAAAGAACCCCAGGTGGTCAAAATTTACCCGGAGACCCCCACTATGGCACACCTCCCAATCATATTGTGGTTTTGGCACGTAAAATCCCCGAATATAATTTTTAAGCATGAAATGCTTTTCGCTCCCGTTGTCGGCGACCTTCAAGTGATCTTCAGCCATAAGCCAGAGCCGTTATCCGGGCACTCTAACGAGGTCATCCGGGCATCCAGTTAAAAGTTAAGAAAATGCGGTCTCTGGTCCCCAACCCTTCGTACAGGACCGTATTACATGCGCTAGATACTTCCCAAACAAGTTACAACAAATATTGCTTCCGATTTCTTCCTAATGTTTGTTCATAAATCACATCAAGCTGTAAGTTCTAGTTCGTTGAAGGTTTATTTGTTATTTCCAATAGCGACGTTAAAAAGGCAGATACAGAGGTTGGCTGTGCTCTCTGAAACGCCAGCTGTCCGTGAGTCGTGAGCGGTCCGCGACAAGAAGAAAAAAAAATCACCGCATATCCACGAAGTGAATGATGATGAGTGGGCGAAGCACCGGGGGATCATTCGGGTAAACCACAGCTACGGACGAAAGAGAAAGAGAGCGCGCGTCGGGAACGAACGCCCTTGTGCACCACAGCGCCCCTAGCTACGGACGAGAGAGAAAAACGCCGGAAGCGTTCTCCGGAAGCGGGAAGGTGGCTTCCGGAACCGGAAGCGGAAGTGGAAACGGAAGCAGAACCAGAAGTGGAAACGGAAGCGGAAGACGGCTTCCGGTTCCGGCTTCCGAAGCCGGAGCTTGGCGTACATATAATATACATATACATATGTATATATGCGTATACATACATACATAGTGGTCTCCATGCCAACCAGAGCTACGGACTACGAGGGACAAGGCTCGGCCCTAAGGTGCTTCGCCCCTAAAAGTAGCGACAGACGCTGAGAGCGCGACACTGTTGGAAGAACCAAAGCGGTTGAAGGCGGCGGCACCACAGGCAGCAAAAGACGCCATATGATAGTCATTTCAGGCTTACATCTTCTCTCGATTACGGGAGAGTTAGCGTATTTTTTTCTATAAAGCTTGGCCGATATAAGGCAAAATTCCTATTGTTTTCCTGTTTGTGAATTCATCAGGGGTCCCAGCTGCGCTCCACCAGATTTATCAGTACAACCAGCTGACCGTGAATGGTGGATGTTAAGAACACCACAGAATCGAGCGAAGAAAAAAAAAATCAGCGACCTTTGCAACACTCCTTAATGCGAAATTTGAACCCAGCTCTATACCGTGTTTTAATTTCGCAATATATAGCTGCAGCAGACAATGTATCTCGTGCGACACGTTGCAAACGGAGCGAAGTGTGGCGCGACTGCCTCGCTTATCAGGAGATGGCGAGAGGCAGCGCGTGGGTGACGCATGGGCGCGATTCACAGGAGCCGTCGCAGACAGACCTCTGCTCATGCAGCGCTTTGATTCCATACAGACGACGCGCGCTACTCTGGCGCCATCTCGTAGCCATCGTCGCCGCAGAGCCCGTCTTGCGCAGTACTACGCTTTTCTCCTCACGCTTTCGCCATTCCCTCCTCCTCCGCGCTTCCTCCTCGTGTCTTGCATCCCCCGCTTCACTCCGTGCTCGCTCTTTCATCCTTCGCTGTGCTCATTCGATCGGTTACGTCGACGCCGACGCTCGAGATAGGAGCAGGCGCCTAAGCTGCGCTCTAAATTCGCTGCATTATACTTGCCCTGGCGTGCTTTAGGAAAAGTCTTAGGAGGTTCTGAGAATTGTTCGCTCGAATGCAGCGTTAGTCGAAATTAAGTGGTCGATCCGCTCAAATTTCCTTAGACCACATTGTTTCATACAGGTTACACAGTCATTAAGCCTGGTGATTTTATTTATACCAAATGTCGAAAGTGATCTAAGGCGCAGTGACATTCAAAGCTGACGACGGCAATGTTGGATGGAATCCCAAGGAGATAGATGGGTGGGGTACATTTCACTGCGCAGCTAGGTGTTCAAACAAACAATGTTAAGTAAGCATGCCGTACTGAATACAAGCTTCGCGTGGATGCTAAAAAATTTTCGGGTTTAACGTGCAAAAACCACGATCTGATTATGAGGCAATTCGCATGCATGCTAACATGTTCTCATCATAATTTACTATATGTGGGCGCCCCTCTTTGTTACATTAGGCGTTCGAGCATCAGCTAAAGATATATGTTTTAAACAGTCCCCATTCTATATGCTTCACGGAATGGAAGCAACCAGTGCTTAGAACTTTGTGTGTGCTCCCCCTTCCCTAACTCCCCCTTTTTTTCCTAGATCATATGTCTTTTTTCTTGCTTCGTCAGGTCACAGAGAGATAGCATCTCGGAAGCAACACATGGCGGTACACACATAGACGCTCCGTTGCACTGCGCCAAGGGTGGGTGGTCTGTGGCGGACATTCCCATTGAACGTCTTATGTACGTGCCCATTGTGAAGCTAGACATCCGGCCACAGGCGGAAGCTGATCCCAACTACAGCGTCACTTTGTCCGACATACGTGACTGGGAAAGCCGCTACGGAACAGTTCCTGATGGCTGCCTCTTTCTTCTCGAGACTGGACAGTGCAGAGTAAGTGCATATGAATAAGTGATTTCTTTTTCAACAGTGAAACAGACACTTCATTTTCGACTGCGTGTTTTATCTTAAGATTACTGCTTACGCAAACCTTACTTCTTACGCAAGATTACTGCTTACGGAAAGAAAGGGGGGAAAGTGCACAGACTAATAACTTAACTAGAGGCCGCAATTTTACTTGTTTACGATGTGGAACAGTAAGTAGACAGAAAAAATAAAAAGTAGATCACCGTCTCCAAACCGTACCGTAATATTCTGGACATCCAGAACCAGTATTCGCATAATTTTTCTTCCGTAAGTGCCGTCCACGAAAGGCTGTTGCGGGTGCAATCACCTCGTTGTCACGTAGATCATTATCTGGAGTGGGCGGTGACTAAATGCCAGCCGATATGGAAACCTGGAAGATGGTCATACATATACCGAGGAAGAGGATGGCACGAATCTGTCGATCAGAAATGGTTGAAGCTAGAAATTAAATCTGAGAGCATTCAACGCCCGGCTACTTTCAAGTGAAGCTAGTTTAGCAAGGTTCCTTCAGGAATTATCAGGCTATGCCGCGTTTTGCAACCCTATCGAATGCAGATAGTTAGAATGGGCTCTTAGAAAAATGAGTAGGCTTTAATTGGGATCTCAGTGGGCTTAGCCAGGTAAGAAAAATTGGAGAGGCACATGCAGTCCATAATAACAAAGGCGTTAATAATTGGAGGCCCGCACACATGCTTGCGGGTTCAACAAATTTTCCACTAAAATAATTTCTAACCGAAGCTTTAAACAATTCACTTAAATAAACCTATAAACAGGCTGGCTGAAGAAAACAATAAAAAACGATATTTAACAATAATTTCCATACGCATCATCAATCAAGTAATTGAAAAGTCGGCAAAATACAACAAACCTTTTTATATATTTATTTATTTATTTTTATTTGGATACCCTAAAGGCCCAGAAGGCCATTACATAGGGGGGGGGGGGGGAGGAGGAGGATGTTGAAACGAGAGTAACAAAAGTAGTCGCACTGCAGGTGAAAATGGCAATTCAGTAGACACAAGAATGCAAGTCCAAATATAACATGGTGAACAAAACTAAAAGCAACAAGGTTTAATACTAACACAGACAAAGGACAAGTACACATCGTATCCTAAGAAAAAAAATACAATGTAAAAATATAATGTATAAAAACAATGTACAATACACAGTCAGTTCAGTGTAAAAAAGAAATGCTTTTCAGGTACAATCATGGCAGCACTTAACAAACAATGCGAGCTGTGGACAACTTTTGTGATTTGTGTCAGTTTCTAATGAAAACGCCAACTGTTACTGTATACAAATAATAAAACTATTGTGAAATGCCTTGACGTTCAAGAAAGGATTGCAGCGCCGATTGAAAAGATTGAGGATCATTGAGAGTGGCAATGATAGATGGCAATGAATTCCATTGATCTATTGATAGTGCTATAGAGGTGAGTTCCGGTATTTTTCAGTGTGAGCGAAAATTGGTTTGACTTTGTACGCGTGGTCTAAACTAGTCGATATGTGATGCGCTGGAGAAATATGTGAGCGGGAAAATGACGTGTTACTATGGTACATTGTGTGAAAAAAGGCTAATCGGGCAGATGTTCTGCGCATGGCGAGTGATGGCATTTTGAGGGAGTCTTTCAGTTTGGTGACGCTTTGGAATCGCGAGTAAGATGACAGGATGAACCGTGCGGCTTTGTTTTGGACCGCTTCGAGATGGTTAGTCTAGGTGACAGTGATGGGGATGCCAAATGATGGAAGCGTATTCGAACGAAGGCGGAATGAGCGAGTTATATGCTAATAGTCTAGTGTCACGTGTAGCGAGGTGAAGGCGCCGCTTGAGTAGGCCGAGTTTCTTTAATGAATTAGAAGTTATGTGTTCTATATGATCATTCCATGTTAAACTATAATTAAATTTTATTCCTAGGTATTTAAATGTAGAGACTGAATCAATAGGTATATTGTTAATTGCGTATGTATTGACATGTGTTTTCAAAGCCGGGCTAAACTTTGGATGTTTTGTTTTGTCTATGTTGATTTGCATCTGCCAAGCAGAACACCATTCTGAAGTTTGATGAGGGCAGACTGCAGGTGAGTAATGTCGGTAGGGCTCGCTATTTCCTCATAAATTACTCAGTCGTCTGCGAATAGTCGAATCTTTGCATTAAGGTTAGTTGCTATATCATTAATATAAATTAAAAATAGATGTGGGCCCACCACTGACCCCTGTGGTACCCCTGATATGACGCGTGCGGGATTCGAGGTATGGTTTTGAAATTTGACGGACTGATGACGGTTTGTTAAAAACTGTTCCATCCATTGCGTTGTTTTCTGATCAAGTTTAAGGTTACGGATTTTTAAGATCAGACGGTTATGGGGGACGCGATCGAATGCTGTTGAAAAATCGACAAAGACTGCATCGACGAATAGCGATGAGTGGAGTGAATGGTGAAGATCAGTTATTAATTCAAAGAGTTGCGTTTGGCAGGAAAGATTTTTCCGTAAGCCGTGCTGATTGATATGGAGTAGGTTGTTTTCGTTTAGATATGTTAAAATATGCTTGTGCATTATATGTTCCAATAACTTACAGCTAATTGAGGTTAATGAGATGGGCCTGCAGTTGCCAGGAAGGGAACTGTTGCCGGATTGAAATATAGGTATCATAATAGCTAACTTCCAATCATCCGCTACACATCCTGTGTCGATGGATTGCTGAAATATTAATGAAAGCAAGGGAGCTGAAGGCTGACTGGTTAGCTGTAGAAGTTTGCGGCTGATGCCGTCGGGACCAGGACTTAAGAGTTTTAAGCGGGAGGCGTTCTATTGCACGAGAAACGCCATGTGTTGTAACTACGATGGGTGTAAAAGGAAACGCTACATGTGGTTGTGATAGCTGAAGTGAAATGTCAAGAGGCAGTTCTCTGTGAAAACCGTGGCAAAACTATTGTTGAATTCCTCGGCGCACTCGGCTATTGCTAGAGCGCTTCCGTCTTGCCCCAGAAGGGTTGGAATCGAGTGTTTATTTCTTGGATTTACGACTTCCCAAAATTTCTTGGGATCGGTTTTTAACAAGTTAGGAAGCGTGGTATTAAAGTACTGAGGTTTGGCCTCAAGAACACTTTTTTCTGCTAATTATATATGCTTTAGTAGTTCTGCCAGTCAGAAGAGGTGTTCGTTCGTGATGCCTTTTTGTACGATCTTTTCTTCTTATTTAAGCACCTGTTCACTTCCCGTGTGAACCAGGGATCGTCAGCACGCGTTTTTAACGTAGACTTCGGAACGCAGGATGCTTCTATCTCCTTTAACTTATCGCGAAATATGCAGCAGTTGTGATTAGTCGAACGGTTTTTTAAGTCTTCTGGGAATTCGTTTGAAAAGGTCAGCAGCAGTCGGTTCATGTTTTCAATGTCTGCTTGCACATAGTTGAGAATGCATTTTTTATTTGTGCTTTGTCAGCATGTGGAAGCGAGAAGGAACACTGCACTACTTTGTGGTCACGGATGGCTTTTAGAACATGTGTTTCGGCAATATTTGGGTTGTTCGTGAATAAAAGATCTAAAATGTGATTAGCGTGTGTGGGGTCGTGAACTAGTTGCGTGAGGTCATGATAATGAAGGGAATCGACAAAACGAATGTGTTCGGCCCTCTTAAACTGTGTACTAACGGATGATGTGGACCAGTCTATGGCAGGGTAGTTGAAATCGCCGCCTATATAATTAGGAGGCAACAAGGCAACCTGTTAGTAACCAGCTCGACTGCTTCATTCAATAGGTCAGTAAACTCAGGGCGGCTGTCAGGTGGCCGTTAGCATACGCCTAAAACACACCGTGAGTGGCCAAATTTGACATAAATACAAAGTGCTTCTAGGGGTGAATCAACAGCAATAATAGAAGGCTGATAGACCTGTTTCACTGCAATAAACATGCCCCCTCCTCTAGAGCTCGTCCTATCTTTGCGAAAAATTGCAAACGATGAGGGGAGCGTGAGATCGTTGCTACATATGTCATGTGAAAGCCACGTTTCCGTTCCAACAACGAATCTGATGAGGAGGCATGAATGATCGCTTTTAATGTGTCAAGTTTGGGGAACATGCTGTGAAAGTTTGCGAAAGAGTAGTGACACCGGGCTGTCATTAGTCTGCGCGTTGTGCGTATTTGCAGGCTGTCATTCGGTGTGGCGCTTCGCTGCTTTTATAGGAATTACTTTGCCCGAGGCAGGATCATACCGGTAAATTCCAGAGCACATGTGCAAAGCGCACGGGAAAACGTTCATTTGGTTTCCTTTTTTCTTTCGCGTAGTCACGCAACCTTTTTCGCGCTAGTTGCCCCGTTTGAGAAAAGTCTTCTTCTAACCAAAATTAAGGCGTCTCCAGGTCCTTCAGCTTGCTTGCGTTACTTAAAGCATTCATTTTTGACTTGAAGTTCAAAAACTTACAGGTCGTTTCGCTCCTTCTCGACGCTGCCCTACGCGATGCGCACGTTCGATGACACCTGCCTCTATATTCAGGTGATTTCTGAAGAATTCTTTAACAATTCGTTCCGATTCAGCGTATCCCTCCTGCTCTTCCTCGGGAAGTCGTTTGATGATTAGGTTATTTCTTCTCATTCTGTTGTTTATGGTATGAGGCCAAGTGCTGGGAAAAAGAGCTTAAAAAAGGATAAACAATACAATTATTGGTACACATCATAAAGCACACTTTTTTAGGCCCATCGTGAGCCTTTTAAAGTTTGCATTATTTTTGAAATATTTTTATTATTTGAAAAATTTAATTAAATGTGGGTCTGACGCCAACAGTCATAACTCGAATATGACTCGATAATAAACATAATTTTTGGCACTGATATAGGAGAGGCATTGATCTGTGCAATTAACCAAAATTACTGAGATCAGATGAATTATCGAAGCATAGTGATGAAATAACCAAAAAGTTGTGTGCGTCCATTGGTTGTTCCTTGGTGTAAAAGGCATCCATATCAAAACTTGTGGCACGGTTTTACTTGTTGAGGTTCATTGCATACCCTATAATGTGAGAAAGAATTGTGCCAAGTTTCACAAAAAATCTTTATTAGAGAAAAAGTCATGAATGTTTGCGTTTGAAGAAATCGCAAAAAGATGGGTTCTGAGAAAATCAACAAAAAGATTTCAAAGCATAGCGCTTACGTAAGATGACCAAGAGAGCTAAAATCCCCTATATTTGTAGCCAGTTCTGTCTTAGGTCTTGCTCTTGTCTGATTTTGCTCGTGTGGCACCTCGGCTTCCTTTTTTTTCTAGCTTGCTTTGCAGTATTACAGGTATTTGCCGAACGTCTCCAGGTCCGTCGCCTTGTACTGATTGCCGACAAACTTTAATTTTGGGCATCTTTGCACTCTAAACTTCCCCATTCTGTGGCTGCCAGTAAGAAAAAGTAAGCGACAGAGAGTAAACACATCCATCAAACGATCCGCTGCTCCTTTAACGCGCGTGCAGCCTCCAGAACGTAAACAACACGTGCAAAACATTGCACGTCCACCTAGTGAGGCGTTTATTATTTTAATTGATAAATAAAATGTTGAAAATGCTATAATGGCATTGCTACACTTTTTACGTGATACGATTCTTAAATAACCAGCAAAGAACTCCAAAACCAGGACATTTTGTCTATTCCACAGAAAACTGGCACTTTCAGTTTCGGTTTCGTAGACGCCGGGTGGGTTTACATTTCTTTATGTATCTTTGTGAAAGAAACTGCGTAGGAAGATACTTTTTTTCATCAAAATGATGGAGAATAAATTCCTCATGTAACAAAGCAGAAAACAAAAAATTGACATTTTGAAAAAAAAAATTGCAATTTTGACATGGCCTCACACCTTGTACTCAACTGCATCTTTAAGCCCAGTGTTTGATCGCTCTATGTTAACCTTGACTTCCTGGACGGAATCAGCCACCGCATCAATGTTGCTGTCAAATTTCGGCACATTCTCTTACTTTTTTCCACAGCTCTGATACGCTCCATTATGCTGCTGATTTCTTGCTTGATTTCACTCAGGGAGGCGATTGTTTCGACATGACACTCCCTAAGCAATGTCAATGCGTCATCGATCTTAGGTCCTGGGTTTGCTCCACGTCACCAGTGCGGAGCAGCAGTAAGGCAAAACACAAAGACAACAAAAGCGAGGAAGGCCTAGGAAAAAGAATATGGGTGCAGTCAGCTTGCGCCAGGGAACAGGTGTCATGGTTGTATTTCAAACCCCTGCATGAAACAAACGATCCGATCCGCGCACGCTACGTGGTTACATATATTGTAACCGATAACCGATATATGGTTACATATATTTCCGAAAAAGCATTCGATTCAGCCCAAATAACGTCAGGCACTCGCGAATTCAATGCTCAAGGACTAGAGGAAGAAGACGTAAATATATCAGGAAATGTGTAGAGAAAACTTTCTACAGCTACAAAAATTAATCGCAAAAAAACGGCATCACAAATATCGCCATGGATGGATGGAAAAACTTTATTATGGTCCATTGGGTCGCGCTAGTTTCCTAGCCCGAAGCGGGCCGCTCCCACGTTGGGACCGAAAGGCCTAGGGACTAGATGTTGTAGTATTATTCACCTCATTTTGTTCCGCAATTTTCGAAATTGTATATTGTGAAGGGTTAGGCATGATAATAAATGAGAAATATTGTTCTGTTCTGAACGACAGAGATGACTTTCCACAAATGGTTGGAGACTTAAAAGGCAAAGCATAAGCGGTAGTTAGGTGGTTTGTAGATTATTATGTAAATAAAAAAACAAAATTTAGCAATTTTTAGCAACCTGACAAGGCAGAGAAAAGTGAGAGATCCATTGCGATCCTGTTCAAGTCACACAAAATCAAATTTATCTAGGTCAAGCAATCGCACGGGACCCGGATAACGAATTAAAATATCGTGTGGCTTAAACGTCCAGAAACTGCATTGTTGGTAAAGACGGATGCCGTAGCGGTGATCACCAGATTAGTTTCGAACACCTCAGGCTGTTTAACGTGAATCTAAATCGAACTAAACCAGTGTTTTTGAAATTCAAGCAACGCACGGATAGCTCGTTTAGTTGACATGTTGTTTTGTCAAGGGCCCAGCTAGACCTTTTAGGTTAGTGGCACTTGTAGCGGCAGTAGCATCGATGTCGCATGAGAATTACGTAGACGCTCGCGTCTATACGAGGCACGAGCGGCTGGCACGCACCGGCACAGGCTAGCGTTCCGAAAGGGATTACGAAATGCTGCGCTAAGAGATCGGGTGTCTGTTTTAAATGCGAATGCATTTCTTAGTCGGGGCATGTCAGGCGTCTGTCGGTGTCCGCGCGCCGGCAGGTGTTATCTCTCCGCTCTCACTCCCTCTCCCATAGCAACAGCTGCGGGCGCGCGCGCTTATCCTTGCCCCTAGCAACCGGAGCAGGTGGTGCGGGCGGAGTAGCGGAGAGTGAGTGGAGAGGAGGAGCGCGCTCTGGCGTGTGAGGGCGCTCGCATCGCGGGAACTCTAGGGAGCCTACATGCAACGGCGTGTAGGCTCCCTAGAGAATTCGGCGGAGCTCCCGCGTGTGTGGAGAGAGTGTAGGAGAGGGTAGGTGCAGTGCTTCGCCGCTCGTTCTCTCGCCGTTCGCTCTCTCTCCTCCCTGCGCCCCACTCTCCCGTTCGCTCGCTCGCACGTATATATAAATGGAGTGAAGCGCGCGCCTCACTCTCGACCGTTCGCTGGCTAGGCGCCTCTCAAGGCGATGGCAGAAGTCGGTGAAGGCGAATGTCTGACGGCAACGGTACCCCTAGCAAGAAGTGTAATACAATCCAACCCGAGCATTACACCTCTCGCTGGAGGTGACGTCACTGCAGTAGCTTCAACGTCATCATCAACCGGAGGAGAAGAAGCGGAAGACAAGGCTGCGAAGCGAAGAGCGCGTGATGCCGAACGCAAGCGAGCGAAGCGAGCTGCCGATACCGAACTCCGTGCTCGGGAAGCCGCTGCGAAACGCCAACGCCGAGCCGAAGATCCGGAAATGTGTGCTCGATACGCCGCTGTGAGACGTCAACGGCGAGCCGAGAACGCTGAAGTTCGTGTTCGAGACGCGGCGGAGAAATGTCAACGGCGAGCCGACGATCCTCGAGTGAAGCGGCGCGAAGCCGAGTCCAAGCGGCAACGATGACAGGCTGATCCCGCTGCCGCCCGCGCTCTCGACCGCGACACGCAAGCGGTGGCGCGCGCTCGGCAGTTTACGCAGCCGGACGCCCGTTTCAAGCGCGACTTCGAGGACCACAGCTTTGGTCACAGCTGCAAGGTTTGCGATCGGTTGTGGTTCGACAACAATCTGAGCGTGACAGGGAACATCAAGAAGGACTCGAGTCGTTTGAACGCGCTTCGGGTTCTTTGGAACGAGTTTGGAAGAGGAGGCCCCGACGACGAGCACGTCGACAATACCCTTTGACTGTACACTTTAGCGACCACAAGGCTGTGATTATGGCCGTCAGGTACAATGACAACACAAACAGGTGCTGATGAATGTGTAAATAAATGGTTACGGTATAAATCCTCGTCTCGTCATTAATTTACGCCATTAAATTACTACGCCGTGCACTCTCGGCGCAAGAAATGCATTCGCATTTCCTCACGATTGCCTTCGGGGAGGTGGGGGCAATTTTTTTTCCTCTCCCGCGAGAGCCCGCGACTTTACCGGTCTACGTGGTCGCTCGTCGCCACACACTCTTGCCAGTGGCGCAGCCAGGATTTATTTTCGTGCGGGGACTGGCAATTGATAGGGGAGTAGTGCGAGGCCAGCGGGTGTTGTCGCATCTAGGTTTACGCCAGGTATCCCTAGTACACAAACATTTCGGGGGAAGGAGGGGGGGCACGTACTCGGTCGGGGGAGGGGAGGAGCGTTGTGCCGTTACCGTCGCTCGCTGGGTGAGAAATTGAATTAAAGGGTTTTACGTGCCAAAACCACGATCTGGTTATGAGGCACGCCGTAGCGGGGGACTTCGGAAATTTGGACCACCTGGGGTTCTTTAACATGCACCTAAATATAAGTACACGGCTGTTTTCGCATTTCGCCCCCATCGAAATGCGGCCGCCGCGGCCGTGATTCGATCCCGCGACCTCGTGCTCAGCAGCCCAACACCATAGCCACTGAGCAACCACGGCGGGTAATTGTTGATAATGTTTCTCGCTGGGCATTGCGCAAAACCAATTGCACAAATGAAGTATACCTAAGCATGTAACGCAGGGCTCATGTAAAGAAACATAGACCTAAAAGAAGCTGCTGCTCCTGATGATGTTCATGATAATAATAATAATGATATCTCTAATTTATTGACACCTTTTTACTCGAGGTCGAGCGTATCAGAATATATCGGCAATTTCGGAGCACTGTTGAATGGGTGATATTTTTTTGTATCTCTCCTGTCAAATAGTTCTGGCCCAATCGGACGGCATACATGGGACTGGACGAGAATGGGGACCGACACTTTCCCTCCCTCACACCTGAAGCAGCAACGTTTCTCACAACCGAGCGGCGGCCGTACGGTATGGGCGTGGACGGGCCTTCGCTGGATCACTACCCTGAGCTCAACGTGCACCGAATTCTTGCCGCGGCAAGCTTGTACAGCACCGAGAACTTGGCCTGTCTGTCACGTGTGCCGGCCACGGGGGCAATTGGCATCGTCCTTCCCATGAAAATACAAGGTGCTAGTGGGGCTCCCGTCCGCGTTGTGGCAACGTTACCCTAACACAAACTTCACTAGTTGCTCCACCTCTCTATGCAATGTACATCTGCTACAGATGCAAAATATGAAATTGGAACAATAAAAAGCAAAGAAAAAAAAACAGCAGAAGGACTTGGGACGGAGTTAAAAAGGTTGTTGATTGCAAATGATATTTGCCGTAGGCCTGGCCTTCGCTATATGTACAACATCTCCATTGGCTGGCAATTGCTCTTACGAACATTTGCAGTGTTTATGAAACTTTTGTGATTGCCGGCCCTGGCATTATTTTAAATGCCACACGGATTCTCCCCCCCTATTTTTTTCTCAAGGATTGATTCATAGAGGAATAAATAGGGAAGTGGGCTTTCGATGTTGCAACGATCGCCTTGATAATGGCAATAAAGATTTGGGTTTAGTAGTTTGTATGACCGTGATGTCTGTTTGAAATAATTTGTCTTTATGTCGTTTGCCCATTCCTGGATTTGTAAATTGGTGCGATGAAATGTATTTTGCCTCGTTAGTATAGCGCTTCGAATTATTTCTTTCGGTTTTCATACATTTCGTGGCAACTATCCATCACGTGCCGGTAAGGCGTCGTTTTGCCGTGCTTCCTGTCGTCTAATTGCATGTCCTTGGAGCAAAGAGTTGTCGTCAGGCTTTCGGATTTCAGGTACCACTAGCGGTAAACGCTAGCAGTACCAAAGAGCCCATGTTCTCCAGAAAGAAGCAGCAAAGCCGGAGCGAGCCACCGAGGCTTCTCAAAGCACCACGGGCACCGAACGCAAGCGGGTGGAACAAAATCCAAGAGAATCAGGACACAGTGCAAGAACGGGCCACGCGAGGTTCGTGATTCGTGCTGATACCGCGTTCTAAGGCCTACAACAGTCGGAGCGTATGTAGCAGCTGCAGTTTGTGGGTATAGGTTGCTGTTTCCCGTCTGTGTAGCGTAAAGCAGGACAGATCGAACACACGATTGACCTAACCAGTATTACTTAAATACCTTCGGTTCGTAACAATCGGCCACACGACATCTCCCGGAGGTGCGCAGGCTTCGTGCTTATGTACCCGCATGCGACTGCCGGGCATGCGCCGACATAGATATCGTGGTAAGCCGAGTGAGCGAGGCCTCCGCAAGACGGCGGCTAACAAGTTACTTGGTGTCGACTGCTATGTAATATTGCAGAACTGCATATTTGTCTCTATAAATCAAAGATATAACTACAAGTAGTACCGTGATGGAAGCTTCGAAACCTGCAAACTGAATGGATCATGATTACAAGTGGACCAGAAATATACAAGAATCCAACTGTCCCGAATATTGAAGAGAAGCACTACAAAGTAAAAAAAAAACTACTATGTTAATGAAAACTCCGACTTTATTGCTCATACAGTCGGAGTCTATTCTGCAACATATTTACAAAGACAATCTAGTACAGTTGGAGACATTGCTAAATTTTGTCAAGTGGAGAACAGAAGGTTGTTCAAAAAGGTGACTAACAGCGGATGACGTTCATGTACCAAGTTCCTTTATCGACAAATGAGTATGCTGTAGACAATCCTGATACTACCATTGCATATAATAACCAAAAGCTGTTCGGTGGCGTCGAACTGTGCCATATATGCAGCCATTTCATAATCAATCCAATGAGCTCGTGCTACATAAAGGATTAGAGAAATCTACAAGCCATAACGAACGATCTTAGTATGTCTTGAATAACGCGAAACAAGCGTTGAATACTTGAAGAAAATTAACGCCCTCTTAGAAGTTTCTCTTCAAGATGCCGGAACAAATAAAATTGACTTGCATTCTACAGTTATTTACGATTTACGGTAAGATGGGAATTGTATTGCGACTGCTTTTACGTTGAGTAGAATCGCCCGCCTGAGCCTACAGTTGTCACGCGCACAGAAAACACCGCCACCACTGCGGAAGTTACCAATATGAAGTAGATGCATGCTAGAGTGGGCAGCTGCTGAGCCAATTAGGGAGGATCCGTTATGAAAGCCCCTCCAATCGATATTTTCTTTTCGTTCCCTGTTATAGAGCACGAAAGAATGCACTACACAAAGCATTGGATATGCGAACGCATCCCAAGGAAATGGCTTGAAAACTTTACCGTTCCTACATCCTCCAAAAGTACCATATTCAAATGAAAAACGAATGTAGAAGAGTTTTCACTCGTTGAGAGCTGAGCTGATTTGGGCGGATTGTGTTGCATTTGAGCTTTTGCGGTTGCTGGTAGATTTTGTATTCTTTGGAAAAATTGCTGCAAATAATGAAATAGAGAAAGTGAGGATTGAAAACCTGGAGAAAGGCGAGAAAAGACAAAAAAAGCATTCAATGTTATTTAATAGTGTAAAATGCGTGTCAAAACATATCAGATCACTGACTGTACATTTGGAAGGTGTTGGTTAATAATTTTAGCATCGCGCTCAGATTTTCATGTGGAATAAGAAGGAAGCAGACTTGGGCTTCGAACTGATTTACTGCGACAGCAACTCTCCAACTGCGCAGCATGCGCACAAATAAGACCAATATCCCATTTTCCTTTGCCTGCTTTTTCTTCGGTGAATTGCGTTTATCCACTATGGGGAACTGGACATTAAACCAGCTGCAGTCGTATGGTAGCTGCTCTACTCCGTCGGCAGGAAGTTTTCTGTCCCATTTGGAGCAGTCGCAACGGTTCTTCTGCCTATTGTATGAAGTTGCATGTACTATTGAAAAGCATATTGCCTGTAGTATATATATATATATATATATATATATATATATATATATATATATTATAAGCTAATGGATACGTTATCTTTAGATTTAAATGCCAAAGAATAAGTTTAGAATACATCGCTTTTGCTAGCTGTGTCTCAAATAATTCAACATACCTCAGTTACAGCATTGTGACGTCTATTGTAATATAAGGAAATATTGATCTATTTCCTAGACAGAGTTCACGAATGTCCGATTGTTAAATTCAGGCTTTTCAACTTCTTAACATATCGCTAAGTGCAGCAACTTCTGTTGTAAACACCTTGCAGATATTTGATGGACGCGGTTGAATTTTAGAGCAGTCATAGCGCTCAGAATGCCAACTTACAATGCGAAGTTCCATTCATATGTGTTTAGCACATTTTTAATAACTCTACCTAAATCAGGCTATTTTCATAATACTGGGGCGTCTATCAATACCTAGCAGATATGGTCACTTGTTATTTTTCTGCACATGAATCACTGCCGAAAAACTGCGAGACCTAAAGGTTGATGCTATTTTCCTCGTTACAGAACAAAAAATTCACTTATCGCCACTTACACACACTGGCACGAAAGCTCTGAATCGGAAAGTTTTACTCTGTCTGCGAATGTGGCGTGCCGTAACATTTTATCCTAATGGCGAACGTTTTAGACCTTTCCAACCAGATCTCCCTGCCCCCCCCCCCCCCCCCCTTATAATGCATTCAATTCTTCTCGCGTGCTGCTGTTACCCGTGTGTTCCTGGGCTAGGTCCTGCAGTACAGCTATGGACGTGGCAGCCAAGCACTGAGGAGAACCGGCGGCGTGTTGCAATAAGGGAGGAGGAATCGCCAATTGTGCGCTGCTAATACTTCTCTGGGACTTCCATTCCCTTAATTTCGTCGGTAGGTCAATTAGAGGAGCAGAATGAAGGCTGGCTGACTTAATGCACAGCTTCCACTGCACTACGGTGATATGGGGGTACAATATGTATTTATTTCTATATTTATTTATTTATTTATTTACTTATTTCAAAATACCTTACAGGCCCCATGAGGAGCATTGAGTAAGGGGGCATCACTGCAAGACAGTTTTACACGTGAATTCCGAGACTCGAGGACCACAAAAATGAGAAGAAATCATCGCCGCAAAACAGGGTTACAAATGAGGAAGATGCGGCAGCGTACAAAACATCAGCTAAATGTCATCACGCATATTGCTCGCGCACATATCGAAGATCGTGTAAGAAAATGTGTATTTCAATGTATGAAAGAAAAACATCAATACTAACAATACGTAGATAAACAGAAATAACAGTTCAGGGTAGTGTACAAACTACTAGGTAAAATTTACCAAGCACATTGTTCGCGCACATAATCAAACATTGCGCAGGAACTGCCCTGATGGCTCTCCCACGAGCTCTGAACCTGGCCCGTACAGGTGTTTCAAAAGCCCTCTACGAGATATGACTACGAGATATGAAGCGGTACTTCTGGGCCTGCAGTATTCGTGCTCTGTGAACCACTGACCGGCTTGCTTAACGCTTGCTCGATAGGTCGCGCGCTGAGCCCTTGCCCACAAGTCGTGACAGTAGCGCTGTGGCGTATCCTGGGTTGTTGGGCGATCTTATTCGGGAGCCTTCCCTGCACGATGCCGGATAGTTGACGAACTCAGCCTAACGCCCTCTGCGCTCTGCGCTGGAGAAAACTGTCGTGCCCTTTTATGACCGTCACTCGCTGGGAGAGCCAAGGGACATAAGTTTATGTAGGGCACAGGTAAACTGATGTTCATAAATAGTAGCTATGGATAAAATCAGGTTGACTTGTTTCACTTCCCCATGAAACCAGGCAGCCACATTGTAACATAGGTATTTTACGTACTTGTTGCAAGAAAAAAAATACATACAGCAAGAGCAGATGTGTCCCAACCTGGAACGGTGCAGCAATGTGTTTTAGACGACAAAGAAAAAAAGAGAAACGTATTCACGATAACATTTGCAGTAATGTGTTTTTAAGATACATGGCGTAGGTTTTAGTCAGTCTGTATTTGTTGAGTGCTCACGGAAGGCCGTAGGGAAGTGATTGAAGGCCGTCATTTGTACGTGGGTGCGGAACTGCCCACTGTTCAGTGTATCGATTCAGGCGAAAAGTGGGATGCTGGTGTAAATTTTGAATGTTTACGATATAAATATTAGCTGCAATCATCTCACATTTAAAGGAACGTTGAAGTTGGTATTCGTAGCGAAGGTCTACTTGTAAAATTTTATACATTTGGAATACATCGCGCCGTATCAGAATCCAACACCACAATCTCTCGCATCCCTAGAAAATCCATAGCCACGAATAGGGTATATCAAAGAATTTATCAGACACGGTTCATGTAACAAATATAGACATAAATTTTGATGTCACTGCTGAAGGTGATGATGTTGACAATGGCCGATTTATTCGCGCCTCCTGTACTGAAGGTACAGTATCATATTATGTTGGTAATCATCGTGTCAGTGTATGAATAAGTGCATTTTTATTATCATTTCGCATCTCCTTTCGACAAATAGTTCTGTCCAAATTGGACGGCCTAAATGGGACTGGACGAGAATAGGGACCGACACTGTCTCTCCATCACACCTGAAGCAGGCACGTTTTTGACAAGTGAGCGGTGCCTGTACGGAGTATGACGTACCTTCACTGGAGCTCTACCCGGGATTCACCATGCACAGAATCCTAGCTTGTGCAGTACTGAGAGCTTGGCCTGTCTGTCACGTGTGACAGCCACGGTGGCAACTTGCATGTTCCTTCTCTTGAAGGTACCAGGTGTCAGTGGGACACCCATCCACGTTGCGGTCACGCTACCCTCGCACGAACTTCCTTGGTGTCTCAGGCTTTTTGTGCAATGAGCATCTTACTGCCGTTAGATGCACCCTCCCCCCAAGAAAAAATAAAAGAAAAAAGCAAGGCTAATGATGGAGCTGGGGCCGAATTCACAAAGATTTTTTATCGTAAGTGCTGTTTGCCATTAGTCGGCTTTCTTTGCTAATATGTACGACGTCACGATTGGATGGCACTTGTTCTTACGAAGCGTTGTAGCATACGAGATTTTCTGTGAAGGCGAAACCTGGTTTCTTTCCAATGCAGCACCGATACGAATAAATCGTTTGGTGATCTTTCTTTCCACCTCCTTTGAATCAAGGATTGATTTAAAGACGGCTAACTTGAGAACAGCGCGTTTGATTTTGGAACAATCACCTCCAAAATGCTAATAAAGATTTGAGCGAACTAGTTTGTGTCAGTCAGATGTTTGAAATATTCTTTTTCTTGGTGTCTTCTGCGTTTTTCAGTGTTTGTAAATTCCTGCCGGGAAATGTATCTTGACTTCTTAGTTATAGCGCTTTGATTTTGTTTCGAATTTCATGCAAGCATTTCGCGGCTTCTCAGCATGAAGTGTCGCTGCAACCGTGTTCGTGCAGTGTGCATCTAAGTGCATGTACTTGGAGCAACCAAATGTCTTGCGGCTTTGTATTTTTTTCTTGCTCCAGTTTGAGGTCTCCGAAATAAAGGAAAGTTCTGTGACTAGAATATCAATGCAAATAGCACTGGCGGTTGTGTAGACGCGAGCAGTAACATTGACATGCCCTGCTGCCTTTTTAGAAGTAACATGGAAACATACACTTCATGAGCATACCGGAGGCTCCATTCGCGTACCCAAAATAGAGTCCGTGTCTCCCAGAAGGAATTAGGCAGCCAAAATGCTGCTCACACTGAACGCCAGCGGGTGGAACAGAATAGCCAGGGGCGATCAGGACACAGCCTCCTTACGTCATCCTGACACGGTGCGTTGTAAGTACTACGTGAATCGGACCGTGTAACAGCTGCAGTTACTCGGTGTGGACTGTTATGTAGTATTTTAGAAACTATATATTTCTTTGATTAGTCAAGGAAACAAGTACCAACAGACTAGTGGCGGAAGCTTCGAGACCTGCAAAGTAAGTGGCTCAAGATTTCGATTTCTTCCAGAGGTACAGAATAACGCAACGTCCCACTAATATTGAAGAAAGCCACTCTAAATTATGAAAACTATATTTACATTTTATTGCAGATACAGTCATAGTCTACTATGCAAGATATATACTGATGTATTCCATTGTACAGTTAAGGGCGACGTTAGATAATAACAGCGGGTCATAGTTATGTCTCAACTGCTTTCATAGATAAATGAGTAAACTGCAGAGAACCTTGGTGCTGCCATGGAAGATAAATGAAAACAGTTCGATAATGTTCAAATACCAGATATGCAGCCATGGCATAATCGATCCGAAGCGCTCGTGTTTCATAAAGGGTTAGAAAACATCTACAACCCATACAAAACCACTTTAGTGCTTCTAGATGAGCGTTAAAGAAGCCCAATTATTAAAGTAGAAAAGTGATGTTCTCTTAGGAGATTTTCTCCTTGACGCAGATCCAAAAAATTGTACCGTGTTTTATAGTGTCTACAGACTTATGGTACGTAGGACGTGCATTGAGACTGTTTTAATTTATGTCAAATCGCTCACCTGAGCCTAAAATGTAACTTCCACCCCTGTGGAAGTCACAATGTCAAGTAGCACACAGCAAACGGCTTACACACATGCACAGCAGTGACTTGAAAAAATTTACCCTCCTTCCCTCCTACCTCTCTCGCATATTCAAATGAATAAACTATGCCGATCCCTCGTCCGGTAGGAACATGTTTAAACAAAACTCTCACTGGGTTTGCAACGAACGCGGTTCTTGTTCAGCGACCATTTAGAAGTATACGCACGCGACCAAATTGCAAATTTTTCACCGTGAAACGCCTTACTTTACATGACCTAGCCGCACGCGAACATGCGAATCCCACGCGTGACAACAATGGTAGAACGACGACGGCATGGCGACACTGCAATGATGACGAAGTAATTGCGACAGTCAAACGGCCATGACCACGTGACGACGACTGTATCCCGTTGACGGCCGGATGGCGATAGAATGGTGACGACGGCGTGATGGGAACGGCCTGACAACAATGCTATGACAACGCTGGAATCACTATGGCGCAATGACGACGATGGAACGACCACGACAGCAAGACGTTGAGAGTATGATCACGATGGTACGATGGTGGTGGTGTATGTAGAGTACAGGACGGCTACAATATAACGAGTGCATGATTACGACGGCACGATGGCGAGGGCTTGGTGACGACAGAATAATGAGGTCGGCGCGATGACTGGGCCGACACCATCAGTTCATGGTGAAATGAAAAGCAGTGATGATGACAGAATGAAAAAAAGCGAAGCGATGGCGATGGCATGAGAACGAACGAATGATCACGACGGAAAGAAGGCGGTGAAATGACGAAGATGGCATGGCGACGGCGGCATGTTTGTGCTGGAGCTTACGTCTGCGCTTTGGTACATCACCTGCCACTCCGAACCGTCTCCGTTTACACTGTATCGGGTGCTGGCCAATCGTGCTAGACAGCTAGAAGCAACCGAAAAGTGGAGTGAAGAAGCAACGATACCTTTGCTTTAACAAATGCAGAAAAGCTCCCACTTGACGAGAGGTTAGCCGATTTTTGTGGAATTCGCTGCATTTCAGCTTTTGCTGGTGCTGGTAGATTTTGTATTCCAATGCATGCTCCTTTAGAAAAATTGCCGAATATAGGCAAGTAAACAGAATAAAGACCGGAGAGTTGCAGTATGGAGGGAAATAAATCAAAAGGCATTAAAGCTGTTGGAATGGTGTTATGTGTTTACCAGCTAACGTTAGCCAAGCTAACGTATGCTGGGACAGAACATTAGCTGGTAAACAACCGAATCAGAAGTCTGAAGACCGACCAATGCAGGCCTTAAAATAATAGGCCTAAGAAAATCTAACATCTCTGACTGAGGATGCTACAATTTCGGTATAAGCTCACGGCCCACCAAAGAGTGTGGTATGTAAATACATTCTCAAAAAAGCGTACCACTTAGAAGCACTATATCCAAACGAGAGACCCGGTACCTGAAAACAGTTACATGATGACTTTGTGGGAATTGTGTCATCTTGACGCTTCACATTTTAGCAATCAAAACTCAGTGAGCGAAAATTGTCCTAGACAAAATTGTTGCAACTTGCTGAGCAGAACAGAGCTACGAATGCTGAAAGTTGGGCACCGTAAGAGCAAGTTGTGAAGTCTTTCACTGTAATATCTATAAGCGATGCACGTGGGTCTCACTGAACATCTTGGCAGGTGCACGCTCTTTGGCGTATACTACTTCACCCGAAGCCTAAATTTTGCGCAAAGCAAGTTTTAATTCATCTGCTGTAATGGAGTGCCCATCATGCGGTCAATTTTTTTCATCCGCTGTAATGGAGTACCCATGATGCGCGCTGCGATACTGATGCGTGCTGATACCCATGATGCGAGTACCCATGTTGCTTGTTTGTCTTTACTTCATTTTATACATACTCGTGCAATAAGCGTAATGCGTTTCCCTTGCTGAACAACTCATGGCACTAGGGCGACCACGCGTACAGGTGAACCGCTGGCGCCGTCGAGCTTAAGCGGAAGCACAAGCGCGTACGCTCCCCGGGCCGGTAACTTTTCCAGACCAACAAGGTTTTCCAGGACAAACACGTTGATGCTCATCAGGGCTCGATGCGCTGTAGAACCGTTGCCGGCGTCCGCAGAGGGCGTGTCCAGGCCTACGCCGTAAACGCTGCGCTTCGCAGCTAGGAAGGACGCCGCTTCCGGATGTAGCGCTGGGAAGTGCTTGTCACCGTTCCCGTCTATGCCCATGTACGCCGTGCGATTAGGCCAGTGCTGTGTGATAGAAAAAAAATAGGATTTCTTTTTCAGAGTGAACGGGCTGATAGCTATGTGACACCATCTAGGAAAGCCGAAGTTACAATGGGAAACCAGTTGAAAACAGTTGTGACGGCGGAAGAAATGACCAGTTCTTTTGTCGTCACAGTCACTTGCTTATGAGGCACCTGGACAACCCGCTAGGTGGAGTCGATCCTCTGGCATTCTTAGGACTGAACGTATTTTCTTGTGCTCGGGCGCGCTCTAAAGACGAAGACTATAGTTCAGCATACAGATAAGCATACAGAACTCTGTCCGGTACATTTATCGCTAAAACTTTGTGTGTTATCACCAAACCTTTGTGCTAACTCTTTAATCATTGTCTCGGTCTTTAAAGTGCACCACGGCACATTATGCCATTCCGACTCACCTAAAAAGCAGCGCTCCGAAAGTTTTTAGCCGCGAAAGGAAGCGAACTCCCAAAATCTGTGTTCAATATGGATCGGTCGCAACAGTAACATTCTTGGCACTCCAGTGAATGCCTACTAAAGGGTTCAGCCATGACCCGTCAATACGCTACCTTGGAGTGCCCAGTGTGAGCCAGGAAGAGGCAGCCGTCTGGCAGGCGCCCGTACTCATCTTCCCATTCTAAGATATCGTCCACGGACAGCAGGTAGTCTGGATTTAACTCTGCCCGTGACCGTACGTCCACGGATGCCACTGGCAAAAAAAGCAGCCTCTCGAGCGGTATCTGAGAGGCATCCCAGCCATCCTTGTAGAAGTGCAGTGGTGAGTCCAGGTGGGTACCACCGTGAATCGGTTCTTCCATCACATCTACCTGAAACCTGAACCATCAGGACAGAAGCACTCGTTAGCCCCTCTATTTACTCACTAGCTACTATCGGTTTGCAGTCAGTAAAATTGTGCACTGTTTTTACAGGAAACAGGTTGACGAAAAGTCGATTTCACGCTTACAGTTAGAATAAAGCGTTTCGGAGAAGAGTGGGATTCTGGGCTATCTTGCTCAACATGGTATGTCACGCTAAACAGTTCAGTAAAACACATACTGATGCTCCAACCCACACAACAAAGCGCTGGCTATAATCTCGAATGTTTTATTGTGAACAAAACACTTGGAGAGATACCGAGAAGGATAAATGAAACACAGGGAGGTTAACCAGGACTGAGCCCAACTGGCTACTCTGCACTGGGTGAAAGGAAAAGGGGAGGTAAATTTTGAGAAGAGAGGAGGAAGTGCAGTTTTGATGTCGCCGATGTAGCGAAACTTTTCTGCTCTTTATCACAGGCGGTTGCTAAGTCCGGTAGACTTCAGAAATTGCAGGAGCGCTTTTGTGGCCATCTGCAGCTGTGGTATGCCAGGCCAGTGCTCCAAGATATTGTTCCACGTGAAAGGTCTTCTATCTAGCTGGGTTAGGCTTGTGCAGAAGGTCAACCCTTTCATTTTCAAGTGACTCGCTGCAGCACAAAAGGGGTTCCATAGGTTCCTACCACATGATTTGGCATTATAGGCTATGGCAATCAAGAATGAGTACGTGTTGGGGAACGCCCAGGCACAGTTGCGCAGTAGGGTCGATAGAATACAACCGATGGTTGGAGAAATCACGGAAGTGTCAACTTAAGCAATGTAATATCATGCACTAGCTTGCTTAGGTGCTGGCTTGCGTCAGTATTCGATATAGGTATAGAAACAAGGTTTGTTCCTTCGTGTGCTTTTCTAGCAGCTTCATTGCCGAGGTTGTTAGAATTAATTACGTTACCAGCCAATGAGGCGAGAACACGGCGTACGAGAATAAAGTGAGAACGAAGAATGCCTAACAAAAGAATAAAAGATAAGCAAACTTCCGCGCGGAAATTTTAAAGAGAAGTCTTTTGTTACGATCTACTCTGCGATTTGATGTGTCCTTGTCGTCGTCAGATGCCTCTGCAAGTATAAGCTCCCTCCATTGGTGGAAGCGCACTATCGGTTCCCTGCTGCACCACCAGATGGTCTTGCCCTCCGCGCATCACTGGATTTATTGTATGTGGCTCTCACACCAGCTGAGCGATCGCTAAGCAAGCGCCGAGATGCGCCACGTGCGCGAGGACTCCGACTGGCGCGTTGGCTTGTCGCGCCTACGAGTCAGCTTTTTAGGCCCGTGAACAAAATTCCAAGAAGGCTAAGTGTATACCACGGGACACACAAATCTTGAAACAGGGTAGCAACAAGGAAATGCACTGGTAAAGTGTGGATATGCTCGGGACTTTCCCCAAATGCAAAGTGATAGAACGATACGGCCGCATTTATGCTTGCCTCATGGTTGATTAACTGCCCGCATTTAGCAAAAGGGGTGACGCTTGCCTGATACCGATATATTTAGAACTAACCCATAATTAACCCACATTTTGCAATAAAATACTCAGCACGTTCAAGGCTGAGTTACCTTTATTGTTTTCCTAACCAATACTCATTCCTCACTGGATCCGCCAATGGTTCTCCTTTCCTTATACGAAAGTGAGCTATTTCACATGTACGCGGAAAACGTTATAACACTGTTAGTAAAAGAAATTAAAAAAAACCCTCAAGTTTATAATCAGCGCTCAATGACACGCGTTCTTAATGTCGGTCGCTATCTTCTTTTTTGTACTTCTTACCATCAAAATTATTTAAGATATCTTTTATTAAACATATAGCGCCTAGCGAAAACCACATAACTGTTTCTTGCACTTTGATGCGAGTTGTTTTGATTGGTGACATCACAACTTATTGAATCATTTTGCAGGGGATTGTATAAAGCTTCTACCACCGACCTTGCTTCAGCAATGCCTGTTGGCACTTGCCAAGCAAACTGTACTAGTACACTTGCCGGGCAGGCTCGTCATGTTAATTATGCGATGATCAGCGTGCCTCCCACGCAAAGATACTGATGCGCGCTCTCTCAATAAAACTTGGTAAAAAAAGGTTCCCCCTCATACAAAACAATAAAAAATCACCAGCCCTTCCCCTGTTGAGGAAATGGTGGTAAGCGAAGCTTGTCGTGTGTCTATCTGACCTTCGTGGTGATTTTCTTTCTTTCTCTCTCTCTTTCTTTCTCTTTGTCTATGAATCGTTCTTACTCTTTCTTTATTCCTTTTTTCTATCGCTCTTTCTTTCTCTCTTCCTCTCTCTTACCCTCTCTTTCTTTCTCTTTCTCTCTTTTTTTCTCTCTTTCTTCCATTCTCTCGTTCTTTCTTTCTTTCATTCTTTCTCTGACCTTCGTGGTGACTTCTTTCTTTCTCTCTCTATTTATTTCTTTCTCTTTCTTTCCCAGTCCTTCGTGGTGCCTTTCTTTGTCTCTCTCTCTATCTTTCTCTCTATCTTTATTTATTTCTCTCTTTCTCTCTCTCTCTTTCTATATATCTATCTTTATTTCCCACTCTCCGTATTTCTTTCTTCTCTCTCTCTCTTTCTCACTCTATCTTTCTTTCTCTCTTTCTCTCTCTATTTCTCTCTCTCTTTCCCTCTTTTTTTTTGTCCTCGGTATGTGCCATTGAGCTTGGACCTTTTCTGCACATCGCCAGGATCGGCCCACTTTTCAGCGTGACACCTCCGCCGCCACTACCACCACCACCACCACCGCCGACACTTGTGAGCCTATAAAGCTTCGCTTAAAAAAATCATTTGATCATGACGAGCTACCGCACGGTAATCATCGTGTCCTGGGGCTTCAATCTGATTACGGTGGGAAATCAGTGGTTATCATATCCTGCAACAAGACGGCAAGTTGGGCCAGTTGGTTGGGATTCATCGTAAGGATCGTAACAGCGCAAACAAGACACGGACAAAAGGAAGGAAAAACGACAACACGGCGCTGACTCTCAACTCATATTTGGCCGTGATGTATCACTGTGTCTTGCGCAAGTCGTGGTTCTTTGAATTTGGGTATATATGTTAGACGATCCTTCAATAAAATATCAGTTGAGAGTCAGCGCCGTGTTGTCGTTTTTCCTTCCTTTTGTCCGTGTCTTGTTTGCGCTGTTACGATCCTTACGATGAGTTATCATTTCGTAAGAATTATGCATTTAGGCTAGCTTTTATTGGGGCCATACCAGATACTCATGAATAACGTTTGTTCGCTTTTTTACCCCACATTTCTAGCTGTCAAAATGTAGGCCCTACGTAGCATCCTTCTTTACTCCCAAGCCACCCGGAATAATGCAATTTGTAGGTTAAAAAACAAGAAAAAAAAAAACACGTGTGATGGGAGCCACATGCCACAATAAAGTGGTCCGAGTATATTTAGACCAATGAAATTCCACTAACAAGCTCTCACACATCCGTACGCAGATGTTTTCGCATTCCGCCTACACGCGAAACGCGGCTGACAATCGAAGCTGCCACCATATGCTATGTGGGATAGTGCCGCAGTCAATTAGCTCCAGTCCTACGTTTGAAGCAGTAATAAAAATTAGATTTTGTAAATTTACGGCCCGGAACTAGTTTCTCACACAACCTAGAGCCCCACGTGGTACAAAAATTGCTAACTGAAGACTTCTCTGAGTCAATCAAAATGTCATTCTATACCATCCGGCCTCCGTGGCGTTGTGCAATTTAATTGCCAGCCTGAAGTGTTCGTCGTCATTCCAGTAGACTGTTCCGTTGTTAAAATTGTACGAAAGGTCGACCAAATCGTAGTGCCTGCACAGTTCATGTGGAACAGCGCAACGCTGATATTCTTCGTCACGCTCGGCATGCAGTGCATATAGAAAGGAAAACATCCATGTGCTAATGCCACCAACGTGCATCTGAAAGAAACAAATGAGAAAGTTGTCACGTACACGCTTCAATTACAAAACTTTATCGCAAAAAGCATTCCGGTTTTTGAAATATTATCGGTGTTGATCCCCAATTTACTCAGCCTAAATGTCGCATTTTTCTCCTTCCTCTACCACAGTGAGAAACACTGTGCGGCAGTTCTCTTTCTTCGCACTACAATGAACTCCAGATTGAAGACTTTGCAACTGCTCGTCCACTGATGAAACATACCCTCCGCTTTATGCATTGTCACTTTAATTAGTCAGCCCTATCTTGCGTGGGAACAGCCTGTTTCATTGATTTTGCTAGACACCACATGCAGAAAGAGAGCTGTAGAAATAAGGCCGCCTACAATTTTGCTAAACATTAGTAGCAAGAAATAAAATTATAAATTAGCTTTATTCATGCAAGTCAAGAAGCATTGGGCCAATAACTTACGCGGCAATGATCGGGTCCAGTAGGTAAAATTATAGGTCAACCACGCACATATCGGCTAAACCAGCGAAATGAGGCTAAAACAAGAATTGGGAGACGCTTAAGCTTCGCCTTTAAGAATAGAACGCGATATCAATCAAAGATCCCTGACTGTTTCTCACGCTTCCCCGAAACTGCAGCTTAAGTAGCCGTAACGTTTACCGGGAAAAGCAGGCGGCGAACGCTATGCACGAAGGCGAACATTCTGGTTCTTTTTCTTTTCTTTTCCCAACCCGGCTTGCCGGCAGCACCGCTGCCGCGGCGCCGCGCTATGATTGGTAGAAAACACGGGGCGTGCGGTGCTCCGTGATTGGCAGAAATGAGGCACGCGCCACGCTGGGATTGCGAGCGAGTTTTCGCTCAAGCTCAAGGTCGTTGGCACCGTACTCACTGCGTAATGGGTCTCTTAAAGTTATCAGTTTAAAACCAATAACTGATCGAGTTGACCGAGGAGTTATAACATGAAATTGGAGAAGTAAAAGTAAGAATCGGATTAAAACTAGCTAACAGTATACAGGAGACGAGGCTGTGCTCACGGTATCCGTTGCTACTGCTACCTCGCTATCTCAAATAAATTTCGCGTCATTTAAATTCATACATTTCATTGGATCAACGTGTTCTTCAATTTTTTGTTCCAAGAAGAAAGTTGACATTGGTTTTTGCTCCGTGTTCCTTTTTGAAATGAACGTAAAATGCGGAAATGCGATTATAGGCAACCGCCAAGGCCACCTTAGCAATATTTTTCTCTGGTTCACATATATATTCTAGCGGTTGGTATTGGAATCATTTTTCGTTTAAGCCCCCTTAAGTTCTTATGATTGTGTTAAGGCTGATGATGGTGATGAAGCATGCAAATTTGTAAAAAATCTTAATAAAAACTGACGCTTCAATTTTCCAACACTACCATTGTGTCCACTGCGTAAACATGTAATCAGCTTGTACCAATTACATTATTTACAAAGTTACAAATTATTGAGGAAGTTCGCACTAATATACAAGGTCTTCAAAGGTAAACCAACAGTAATTTTAGTAAAATCGCGGTGCTAGTTAAGCAAAGTCTGCTTGCACAGGTGGCTTATGTACTTGTGCTGAAAGAATGCTCGCGGACAATTAGTCATCAAACGCATAATTATTAACAACTTGATAATTACCTTTCTTGCTGTCGTGATTGTGGGATACGTTTACACTGAAAGCTTTAAGGCAATCGTTATTGAAGACAACTTAACCTTTTTAATTCTCCTAGAGCTTTTCTGTTTCAATATATTCATAATCAAATTTGACACTTATTCAGCTAATTTCGCAATCACGGTCACAAATCATGACACAACGTCAAGCCCCCATCTGACGTAGCTTGCTGCTTTTTGGCATATTGTTTGAAGCTGGACGAAGCTGATAACAGCTGCCCTCTTGCTATTGGCTGGCGAAAACAAGTAACCACAAATTTTTTCCCTTTTCCTTCATGTTGACGCTCCCTCACGGCTTGACACTGTATCGAAATCAGCGCCCTGAATACGAAATCAGATGAATGAATCTCAAATTTGATGACGAATATCTCGGAACTGAAGCACTCCAGAAGAATCAAAGTAATGTCTTGAAGTACGATTGTCTTGACTTTTCAACGGCTGAGGTGTGAGGTTTGAGGTTCAATGGTTAGAGGTTTCCCAATGATCGCATTACTCTTTTTTGCATGCGTTTAGGAAGAGAGGCACAAACTCATCTTCGCGCAAAAATAACTTTATGAATTAAGGCTATCTCTCTTAGTTTCTGCTCAATTTAGGCTAACGAAGAAAAATGAAACGTAATACTTTAGTACAGTTCCCTAGAAAATAATTATGAGGGTAAGCTTTCTGCGCGCTTTTACTTAACAGAAACGATTGTCGCTAACTCAGTGACGTATATGTGCGCACGTTAGCCGTAGAACGCTGAACATTCACTGCGTATGTGCTCAACGCTATTTTCAACAAAATATATTTTGTCATCACAGTTACGATTTGGTAGGGCTTCTGCCTCTGGAGTCATAGAACCTATCACCGACCCAACAGTAGCCGGGTACACTTTGCGGCTTCACTCTCCAGCTGTGTTTGGCCCTTCCTTTACACACTTTCCCTTGTAGTCACAAAATAAAGACAATAAATCACTAACACCAATTGGGGGGAAACATGAAAGACCCATCTTTGAGCAACCCCAAGATGAACAGCGCTTGATGCTGGAGATTTTGTTAGTCGGGCTGTACTGAGTACTTTCAGCAAAGAACATTGACGCTTCTAAAACCATAGGACCCGCAATGAATAGTGTCGGGTAAAATCACAATCACCGGAAAAGTTTGAACAAGTATTGCTGGTCGCCTCAGAGAAATGTTGCCTTCGGCGAAGGATTTCTTGTCAAAGTGGAAGGTGTGTTAACATGTGAAGAGCGTTGGCTGAAATTTGCATGGATACAATTAACATGAGAAATGATGTCGCATAGGAATTGATAGGACTAAAGAACATGGCTGAGTGCCAGAGTATACTGTAGCATTTAAGTGAACGCACTTGACAGTCAAACCGTTCAATAATAGAAAGTGAGTCATTTCTTCATTCATGCTTAGGAGTTACTTTCCTGACATTTCACTCAGAAAGAAATCGTACTTTCCCGTGATTTAGCAGAATTCTTGTTAACCCTTTGTTGGACACAACGAGAAAACAATTGTTATCTTGTGTAAGAGATTTTTAACGAGCTGTTGACCACTTCTTGATTCCATAAAAACCAATCCGAATGACGAGAAGTGCTTTATTCCGAAAAAAATGTCACAGTTTCGCCCTAAGGGCGAAGCAATGAATGCGATAGCAACACAGCAATGTCATACGAAGTAAGGTGAGCGGCTTTGGTAGCAACAACACGCAGAACTGTTGTCGACGCCATCGGCGTTTTGCCCGCGTTAGCTCAAAATGCGTGCGGCGTTGGTGACTGTTGCTGGAGCCTCTGATATAAATAGGCACTTGGTGCCGCAGCTAAACGTAGGCTCCCTTCCCTCCCCCTCCCCCACGGCCTCTCGCGCGTCTGAAGAAGGCGCGTTTGCTCTACATATATGGTGATTGTAAAGGAGAAAAGAGACGCCTACTTCTGCAGCCCTTAAGCGAGCACGGCGCAGAACGCGCGTTTGTTCTCCGCCGTACGTTCACTCCCCGTGAAAGACGCGCCCCTCGCGCCCTTTCACTCGCACATACAGCGTTCGGCGCGCGGCGACGATTTCATCTCCAAATGACGTCATACGGAACCTCACGGCGACGGCGACGCCGACGGCAGAAATCTGCTTTTGAGTGTTCATATAATTGCTATCGCAATAAAAAGGGGGACCTATATGTCCCACTGTCCAGTTAGGTCATTTGATCATGTGGGACTCATATGTACCGCTGTGCACTTGAGGCAGTTCACATTTTTTTATGAAATGGTACGAAGCAAGCTGCACACAGCGGAACGTTCCACACATTGCACATGTACTTCGTGTGGACTTCTTTTTTGCTAGTTGAGCACTAGCGGCAGCGCCATCGCGTGCCTGTCAAGTTTGGGTGTTGAGTGTTTCCGGAGCATCGATGCTTCCGGAGAACCATCCGGAAGGTTTTCCGAACGATGCTCATCATCACTGTTGTTAGAGTTCTCTGGCAAGCTCCAGAATAATTAAAGTGCTCCTTGAGCAGTGAGACGCTTCTTATCTTTAGGGAAAAGAAAGAAGCAATCAGTGCGGACCGAACAGACCGCACGCTATACGCTAAGTCTAACCTGGAACAGCTGAATCACACTGGTTTTCGTATAAAAACGCTCCGTTTATCTGGGCACGCTAAACATCACAAATTATAGCTGATAGTTTGTAAGTGGTTACTGTAGTGCAAGAAACACAAGATTTACTCGCCAGACATTTTTTTTCTTGCTTGAAAGTAGCTCACAAAAACACACAAAAACGGAAAAGCGGACATGAAAAAACAGAAACTGCTACTTGTCTAACTGCGTCCACTTAGCGAAACGCTATGAATGTGCATACAGAATGTTGTGGAATACTCAATAGATAGTGTTAGTGGCTTGCATGTTGCAGAGCGAGCGACAGCACCAAGAACATGGAATGAAAAGTGGGACGTGTATGCCCCGCTGTCCAACAAAGGGGTAGGTATCAGAAATACTATACGTTTTAAGGAATATTTCAACGACATCATCAACAGGATGTGACGATGGCATTCGTGACATAAATATGTGGCCAATAATTAATTTTTACATAGTCGTACGTATTTTAGGAGAATGCATGGCATACTGAATCTGTTTGTTTACGCTCCGCCAATCTAGGTGTGAATTAGCGGAGATAGTATCGCTTTCAGCCAGATTTATATGACCGAAATCGTGTGGTTTTCACGTCGGTTTATCTGATTTTTCATCGTAAAGTACGCCTAGCCATATCTGCAGTACGCCCACACGAAATCTGAAAAAACTCAATATGACTCGTACATCTATGCTTCTAAAAAGACACCATTCATACCTTGGAAAGATTCCTCCTTGCCTTTCCGACTCAGAAACCCTCTACAGGATGAAAGTCGTGTTTTATGAAAAGTATTGACTGTGTACACTTCAATACGGCTGAGAATGCATGACTCGACGTGCATTCGTGCGTGTATATATGTTAATGTGTGCCCGCATGCGTGCTACATTATCGCTTCATTGGTTGGAAAACGGAAGTAAACCAACATTTCTTTTTAGCACAGTTCTATTTACACAAGGCTATTGCTCCCTCTCTAGCATTTCAGCGGCCTCAAACTGGCACACAAAGAAACGGTTTATGCCTGCCAAATTCAATTCGTAATCGAGTGCACGAGTTTGGCTACTCGGCGCCACGACGTCTGCACGAGTGCAGTGACCTGCGAATAGGCGCACATGCATGATTTACAGCTGTAACATTTGTGGTGCTGGATGTCGCGTGCGGAGAGAAAGAGGCCAAAGTGTGAAGAAATACATGAACGGAGCATCTGCGATCAATAACTCTCACATAGGCTTAATGAAGTTCATAGCTAGTTACGTTCTTCAGATGACATGAAACGATCTACACGGGACCTGCATACATTGTTGTTGCCGTTAATACAGCGATCAAGAACCGAACAGTGAATATGTTTGCTACTTGCGGCCACAAAATTTTAGTGCATATAATGAAAGCTAGTGCGAAAACACCCGTGTACTTAGGTTTAGGTGCACGTTAAAGGATGGCAGGTGGTATAAATTTTCCGGAGTCCCACACTATGCATGCCTCATAATCAGATAACGGTTTTGGCACGTAAAACCTCATAATATAGTTTTTAATGAAAGCTTGCCGTTTATACGTGAAGCACCATGGGTGCTTGTTAATGTAGCAGGGGGTACGTGAAGTCGTTCAGGAAGCAACCTGTAACAAAATTATTCAATGCCAGTTGCAAGGAGTGGGCTAGGGCAAACTGAAATGGAGTCAAACGCGTTTATGTTCAAAATGCGTTTATCTTGGACGGCAACCATTCTCTAATCATGAAATATTCTGCAGAAGAGAAAGAAACCTGCTCACACTTGCATGGATACAAGGAAAGACCTCTTTTTTTTTCCTGAGTCAGAATCAGTTTATTCAGGTCAGTAGTGAAGTAGGAGTTAGATGTATATGCAGAAGGAGGCCCCATAGTTAGAAACTGAATTGGGACCTTTTGTGCATGAAGAAAAAAATAGTTAAAAATAAGAGAAATGACAACGCATGAAATTTGCAACTATGGATTGCTTTGAAAAGTTATACAATACAAAGAGTCAAAATACAATGTATGGCTGTGAATAAATTGTTAGAAATGAAAGACTTCAAAAGTACAATTTTCAATAACTGTAGCGCATCAACGCTTTAATGCAGGGAAAAAAATATCCTTTAAATATACTTTGGGTGCATGACCTTTCTAAGGCATTGTTACAAAAATCCAATCAATTGAGAGGTAATTTAACCTACCGACCGAAAGCAAGTTGAATGCTGTCATTCGCGCCAAGCCATCTTTTGCTGCCTCTTGATATGCTGAAGAAGTATGTAAAGAACTTTTAGAATAAATGGATCAGAGTGGCAGGTACACACAAAATGGTCGTTAAGCTGTTACCGTGAATGGAATGCGGCGTGTCACTTATTGCAGAGAGAACTCTCTATTCGCACCCCTTTTTGTTTATTTTTGAGAATAAGTTCTCTCATTAAAAACTACGTTTAAGCAAAAATAGTTTGGAAATATTTTTCCCACTGATGACCGCAATCTCAGCAACGTTCAGCCTCAGTTCACTATGTTTGGGGCAGAAATGTTATGTCATTTAATGATCTGAAACACGCGGTCGTTTCGTAGGCTAAACATTTCCAGATGGCTTTGATCCCACCTCGCTTTCTTGTCTGCGGCAGTGTGTGATTCAAAGGTCACAACGTTGTAAAGTAAATTCGCAAGCGCAATTAGGATAACTGGAACAATAATAAAGTTCACAGAAAGATGGAAGGGTAATGTTATCAACAGTGGTCAAACGGGAAATTATGATTGTAGCGAAGAGAGACGCTAGTGGGTCCAGCTCTAGTCTGCCCAGACGCTATTGGGTCCCGCGCTTTGGCTCGCAACGGCGCTCGTGCTTGAAAGCTGTGGCTCGTTTTACTGTCGACGCTGCGCTGCTCCGATCACTAATAAACCCCTTACATGATGATTATGATATATAATAATGATGATGTGGCGCCCGGCCAGGAAGGCCCACAAAGCACCAATAAATTGCACTTAGTATAGTCGATGGTGGGACGAATTACGAACAGTAGATATGACATGGCTGCAAAAAAGGCGGTCGCTGTATAAGTGCATAAATATACCTGCATTAAGACTATGACGATAGCTGTAGTGAAGTGTGCCACGAATATAGATGATATATTAAGTAAAGATTGAATAAAACTGATATTATTATTATTAATCACGTAGCACTACTGCCTCACCAAGGCCCTTGCTTGACCACAGCAGTGTATTTTGCCTTTTGTAGTCGTAATTTTTTATCTGTTTCAGTTCCCACAATACTACGAGGGGAAGTCAAAAAGTAAAGGGACTTTTGACAAAAGGTACATTTACTCTAATGATAGAAAACTTAAACATACATTACTTTTCTCCATAAACCTCTACACTTCAACGCACTTTGCCAAACGTTTCACAAGTTTTTCATTTCGTCGGAAAAAAAAAGGTTTTGGGTTGCACCTGTAACCAATTTTGCACCGCATCAATGACTTCTGCATCGATTGCGAATCTTCTTCCCCTGAGCGCTTCCTTCAATGGTCCAAACATATTGCAATCGCTTGGAGCGAGGTCTGGACTGTATGGCAGGTGTTCAAGCAATTCGAATCCCAACTCCTTTATTGTTTCGGCGGTCCGTTTGACAGAATGCGGCTGAGCGTTATCTTGCTGCAGGATGACACCTTTTCGCAGTTTTCCACGACGTTTTGATCTGATTGCAAGTTTCAGTTTAGTTCCCAACACATCACAATAGTTCTCACTGTCCACAGTTTCGCCTCTTGAGGCTAAATGAACAGCTACCACACCTTCCATGTCCCAGAATAGTGCTATTATAATCTTACCAGCTGATGGCTGATGTTTAAGTTTCCTAACTTCTGTTGGTGATGAGTGTTGCCAAACCATGCTCGCAGTCTTACTTTCCGGTTCGGGATGATGTACCCAAGTTTCATCTACAGTAACAATTGGCTGTAAAAATTCATCTCCCTCGCGACGATAACGGGCCAAATGTTTACGAGAGATGTCCAACCTTTGTGCCTTATGCTGAGCTGAAAATTATTTCGGGACCCACCTTGCACACAGTTTCCGAAAAACCAGCCTTTCGTGTAACATGGAATACACTGAACCACGACTGATATGTAAAGTATTGGCGATTTCGTCGACTGTGATTCGTCTATTTTCTATCACTACCCTCAACGGCTATCAAATTGTCCTCAGTCGTTGACGTCGATGGCCTGCCCGATCTTTTCTCGTCACATAATGAAGTTCTTCCATGTTTGAAACGCTCTATACATTCGTAGACCTTGCTTCGCAATAAAGAACTGTTACCATACTGCGCTTGCATTCGACGAATAATTTTCGCAGGTTTAACAGCTTCCGCAATCAAAAAGCGAATCACTGCCCTCATTTCCTCCTTGGTGCAGATCGACAATGGAGCTGCCATGTTTAACGGCTTGCTACACTCTAACGACTAACCCGGGAATAAAAGTGACACGTGCCATAGAAGTATGGCAGAAGACACTAAGAAGTGTTGCAGACGGCACTAATTCAACGCTGGATACTAACAGTGTTACTAAACCCTAGTGTGAGAAATTGAGAAATTGCAAAAGTCCCTTGACTTTTTGACTTCCCCTCGTAGAATAAACATGTTTGTTTCTGGGTGGATATAACGCTTGATTTCAAGCAGAATGAGCCAACTCCTACATAAGACACACTTCCACGTGACTTTGATGCATTGGTGTAAAACTCCAGGCAAGACTAATTCGACTGGAGTTTTAGGAATTGAATTCGGATGCATGGCTTTGTAGCGTGCTTCGTGCCTTCTCCAAACGATGTGTCACATTCTACGACCAGTCAATACCATGGGGGTTATGGCTTTGCTGGGGTCATCAGGCGATGCTAAAGAATTAGAATACCTATTTTTTTACGAGTTTCATCACATCCAGTGGAAAGGCCTCTCTCATCGCAAGTCGATTTTGAAGCGGTGTGGCACAGGTCATATAATTTATGTTTCGTTATTAAGGATACTCATAGTTCAAATTTCAGAAAAATCTATGAAGCCGGAATATGATCCCTGCTGATGAAGGAACGATTAATTTGAATATACGGAAAAGCTTCCTGAAGGACTTGTTCTGGAAGGCGCCTGTAGCCATGGCTTATGCGAATACCTACGGCGAAAAGAATCCAGTACCTTTAAGGTACTTTGTGTAGCATAATCATACACTGCTACGCTGTAGTCTAAACATGTACGTATAAGGAATTCGTACAGGTTCACGAGACACTTCCTGTCACTCTTCCATGTTGTGTGCGACAAAACATTAATAATATTCATTGTTTTTAGGCATTCGTTCTAAAGGTACTTTATGCGAACAATGAAGGCTAGTTGTTTTGTCCAGTATAGAGCCTTAAGTTTGTGTTCTGTGTTCTCACTAAAGTGAGTCCATGCAGCTCAATACCGAGACCGGGAGCCTGGCCTTTCTCTAGAATGGGGACTTCTCGCCAGAGCTGAGGCAGATTGCCTTCTGGAAACGCTAACTCCAGCGACATTCCATGTTCGGCCACTGTTGATCGCTTTAAACAAAAAAAAAATCACCAGCCCTTCCCCTGTCGAGAAAAGGGGGGTAAGCGAAGCTTGTGGCAAGACGACGCTGTCGCAGGCGTTCCACTTCGTTTGCCCTAAACTCAGGGTCGGCGGCTCTCCGCTGACGTTTGGCCTGGGCTTTGGAAGCTATGACACTAGAATCGGCCCCTCGACGACGCGCCCTTTCTCGAGCGAGTTCGCGGCGCCTTTGCTCAAATGCAGCCTGCTCCTCGACGGAATGCACCACGCCCGGCCTTCCCATCCGGACGGCGAAACTGCACCCCGTACAGATATTAAACCAGCGGAGCTGAAATGGGCGGCCCCGGTGTGAGCCACACGTGATTTCTTTCTTTCCTTATCGTTTTATTTCTTTCCTTCCTTCTTTCTTTCTTGTCCCTCCCTCATACCAGCATATCCAAGGCGGGTTTGCTTCACACGTGATTTTATTGTCGTTAATCGCGACGTAACTGACAAGCATGTGATGGTGTTGATGTCATAACCTATCAGTCATGTTAGCCATACATTCGCACCATTCCATGCCAATTTTGGTATATACCAAGTGAACGAAATTCGAGTTTACGGCAGGTCTTCGATAGGGTTTTTGCGTCACACCACCACCACCGCCACCGCCGACACTTGTGAGGCAATACAAGCGTCGCTTAAAAAAGATTTTTCATTCGGCCCAGTACCTTACTGGTAACGTGCAAACACCAAACAAACACGGTCTTCCGGCGATTAAAATTTCGTCAATTCAAATCTGGAGCGTGGCTTGTGCGGAGACCTAAAATATTGTGCTTTCGAAATTTCGTATTGTCAGTTATGACCTAGGCGCTTCATATACTTTCATTCGTTCATGGGTTCACAAAAAGTCATAGGCCTGCGCGGCACACGCAGCACAGTCACAGCGTAAGCTGGTTGAGCGGCGCAAGAGTAGCTCCAATTTCGGCACCACGCACACCAGGGTCTTCGCAACAAAGTCTGTTCGCCTCGTTTTGACGAGAATGATCTGAACTGTCCGCCCGGCGTCGACGGTGAGCAGCGGCTTGTAATGCGCTCTGCACAGCAGTGTGCCGAGCCCGATGATGCCTGGTTGTAGCCGCGCACCTAGCTCTACGATTTGCTTCTTCGATACCGGTTTGTACCTTGCGTTGCACTTATTATTAGTCTGAGAATATATAAGGTAAAGACATGTGCTGTGAATAAAATATTTCATGACTTTAGTAAACGCCCTGATATTCTGAAAATTCCGAGAACATGACACCTGGTTTGAGCAACTTTGGTAGTTGAATAGTGTAGCATATCCCTTGCATATACGGTATAGATAAGGATATGGAATACATATTCTTAAATATATGTGGAACATCATGGCAACTATGAAAATTTGCCCGGAATGTCCAAGTAATTGCTATCACAATAAAAAAACGTGCAGTTGACTTCAGCTATTTCTTTGGAGCCGAACTCATTTACCGCAGCAGCAGCAGCAGTCTGTTGCAGTAAAAGGAAGTGTCCACGGTTGGAAAATTCTGGTGTTTCCCGTGGCAAAGCCAGGATATGATCATTAGGCGAGTTGTAGTGGCGGGCTCCACAATCACTTTAACGGTTCTATTTAATGGGCATCTAAATCACTGCACGCGAGAGAGTTTGCGTTTCGCTGCCATAAAAATGCGGCCGCGGCGATCGCGCGCAAACCCGCTACCTCGAGCTGAGCAGCGCAACGCCTTAGCCAGTAAGTTACCATGGCAGATCACATGTTTACGGTTAGAAAGATCAAACAGCGATAGGGACAATAGTGACGACACGGGCAGTAACATTAATTAGTTATTAAGTGTACGAACGCTTGAATACAGGCCAAAATTTGAGGCCGCTTAAGCTTCGCCTTTAAGAGTGGAACGCGATAGCGTTATCGGGCCCCGTTCGCATCGCATTTTTGGTTCAATGGGATTCACCGCAACAAAGAACGTGAGAAATCCAGCTTACAAAGACCAAGCTTACACCGATCCCCTTAAAGTCAGCTTCACTTTTAAACGGAAACGCATTGCTGGGAATACGTTTTTCTAGGGGCAATATAAGTGGTCTTATATTCAAATGTGAAGGCTCCACCAAATATTTATTATTTTATTATTTGTTTGCTATTGCCCCGACGGGCGCGCGTGTCGAAAAAACATTAGGCAGGCGAAGTCCCAATTTGACCTGCCGAGGATGGTGTGGTTGAAATGCTGGAAAGGGGGTTTGTGTTTGAGTTTCCTCGTAACAGAATTATGTTTTTTCGTACATTGAAAGTACAGTTCGACGCCACCATGTCTGTAGGATGTGGTTAAGTCGTACTGTACCGTTGTTCTGACAGATTTTACTGTGAGAAATTCAATTTTTTTTCAACAAAACCCTGCAACACATGGAGGGCCTCTGCGCGGTCGGGGTAGTTGGGGATGATATTTTCCGCCACGGACGCCGACGCCGGATTTTCTGCGACAAGGGGCCCTTAACGCTATGGCGTTAAATCGAGGGCACATGCGCAGAATGGAACATGGCAAAGAGAGGGCATGAGAGAGTTATAGCAGTCTGTGGCTATTGCGACATGTTTAAGAGGGGGATTTCTGAATCATGCAGTGTAATAGCAGTTTCACTGATGCAATTTAACCCTTTCTTATCAGCATGATATTTTTCGATTTGGTCGCGTGACGTCTCGGTAATGATTCTCTGTAAAGCTAGCCGTAATTTGTAGTTCGTTAAAAACTATCACCATCAAGGAAGAAAGAAGAAATAAAGTTTCTTGCCGAGGCGGGATTTGAACCCGCGTACCCACCGTCCTATGCGAGCTTCGTAGCCACTAAGCTATACAGCCTTTTTTTACAGCGTAAACTGTTATGGGCTCATTCCGATAGCCGTTTCGGGTCGCGATGATGCCGCCGCCGGCGTTGGCCGCGTAACCGCTATCGCTGAAAACGCGAAGAAAGTACTCGATTCCTGCCGGGATAGAACCTGCGCCCGCTGCGTAGGAGCCGGATACTCTACCACTGAGCCACGCAAGTGCCTGCTGCCGTGTCACGGAAAATACCCGTATTTAAGGCAAGCACGCAGGGGGAGACGACCCGAGCCTACGCCAGTATGGTGGCGCCATCTAGGTAAGATGCCTGCAAACGCAGCGTCCGCAGGCGCAGACGACGATATGCCATTCAGACGAGGCGCGCAATCAACGCGCTCCTGAGCTGCCGAGCTGCCGAGCCTCCGCCAGTATGGTGGCGCCATCTATAGTTAAGGTGCCTGCAAAGGCGGTGCGCTTGACATGTAAGTTGCAGTAAGTTGCAGTTCTAAGGCTTGGTCGGGCTCAGCAGACTGCTGTGCAGATAGAATTACAAACCCCAGCTCGCCGTCGACGCCGGGCGGACAGTTCAGATCGTTCTCGTCCAAACGAGGCGAAACAGACTGCCGCGAAGTTGTGCGTGGTGCCCCAATTGAAGCTACTCTTGAGCCGCTCCACAAGCTTGCGCTGTGACTGTGCTGCGTGTGCCGCGCAGGCCTGTGACTTTTTTTATTGCCTGCTTGCAGTGCAAACCAATACAACTTTAAACGCTAAAACATGTCAACCACACTTTGGCCAACATTGTAATATGAAAATCGCATCAGCTTAATCAAATCGTCGAGAATAGCCACCCACTGAGGAGGCTAATTCTGAGCACGGTATATTTCCCAAATATGGAGACGACCGAGGCGTGCAGACGTGCTTCGCATCGGCTCCGTGACTTTTGGAATTTTCCAAGCGCCCAAAATTTCCTGGCGCCGCTGGGATCAGCGGAATATCTTCGTAAACATCAAGGCGACTCAGCGAAACCACACCTTCGGTGAGCCGCAGTTTTTACGACCAACGAGCGCCCCATTCGTTCGGCCACGCCGACAGGAGGGTTAGCCCTAACGCCCAACGCTGGCGTGCGGGAGGCCGGGGACCCACAAGCAGCCGCCGCATCGTCGGTGAGCTGAGGAGGCGACCCAACCCGCAACGCTACGATCGCCCGAAACCCAGGCACCATGGCCCATCAGCCCACCACCACGGAAACTATGGAAATTGCATCGGAGAGTCACCCGACACACCTGCCTGACGAGGCGCTGCACGGGCCGTCTGCGGTTCTCTCTGAGCAGCTCCACCATCAAGAATCCCAGTGGCAAACGGTCGTTTCCCTTCATCGGAAACGCCGCCTGCAAAAACAACAAACCCCGGGTAAGCAGGACCCAGTCGGGCAAACCGCGGCATCGAAAACCCAGGCGTCAGCCACCGACGCGAAACCCAGTTCGCCAGCTACCTGCGAGGAGCGTGGAGCCCGAACACCCATTTCTGAAGACGCGACTGCAAGGAGCAGGCCTCGCCGACGCGCGCCTCCGCTCCCGCGCACCGACATGAAAATCATCATCCGCCCGGCCCCGGGCCTCATACTTCGAAAACTACAGACCCATCAAGTGGCCAGGGCGATCGTCCAAGCCACCGGAGGGGCGCCGACCTGCAAGGGGGACGATTTCATCACCCGCCTGCGACCCGGCTCGAATATCATCATCGTGAGCACCCCTCACGAGGGTACGGCGGCCACCCTCATGAAAATTATGAGCCTCACGTTCCACGGACGATCACACCCTGTGAAGGTGTATCTATCAACACCCGAGGACCTGCTTAAAGGTGTCGTACACGGCATCGACGTAGGCACCAGCGAAGAAGAGCTTATGGCGAATCTT